>NC_135973.1:9616654-9714154 GCF_053455715.1 Rhinoraja longicauda
CCTCCCACCCACCCTCCCTCCCACCCACCCACCCACCCACCCACACACCCACACACCCACCCTCCCACCCACCCACACGCAGCCGCTCAGTGAATCTCCGACCACAGGCACAACGATCATCAATAACTGTGCAGAACAACCCGTACCTTTTGATAAGATCTCTGTGCACAGATTCCAGTTGGGAAACAAAACCCTCCCCAAAGTGCTGGAGGACACAGAGTGCCTGAGTAACTCAGCGGAGCAGGCAGCATCTCTGGAGAACGTGGATGGGCGGCGTTTCGGGCCGAGACCCTTTTTCTTCTTCATCTGAAGAAAGGACTCGGTCTGAAACTTCACCCATCCATGTTCTCCAGAGGTCGCCTTCAGAAGAAGTGTAAGAAAATAGCTGCAGATGCTGGTACAAACCGAAGGTACTTATTTCACACAATGCTGGAGTAACTCAGCAGGTCAGGCAGCATCTCAGGAGAGAAGGAATGGGCGACGTTTCGGGTCGAGACCCTTCTTCAATCTTTCTCTCCGTCCTTCTCTGCTTCTCTCCCCTGAGATGCTGCCTGACCTGCTGAGTTACTCCAGCATTTTGTGAAGCAAACAGAGATAGTCAGACTGGTCGGAGAACTGGGAAGGGGGAGGGATGGAGACGCAGATATGGAAGGGTAAGGTGTGAAAACGAAACATCAAAGTGGACGTGGATCAAGGAAATGTAGATCATTGTTAGCTAGCCTAGGGGAAGGTGAAAACGAAGCAGACAAAGATAATATTTAATCAGGAACTAGGATAGGGGAGAGAGGGATAGCGCCAAGGCAAGGGTTACTTGAAGTTAGAGATATTTATTCACAAAATGCTGGAGTAACTCAGCAGGTCAGGCAGCATCTCAGGAGAGAAGGAATGGGTGACGTTTCTGGTCGAGACCCTTCTTCAGACTGAGATGCTGCCTGACCTGCCGAGCCACTCCAGCACTCTGTGCACCTTTTGTGCATTAACCAGCATCTGCAGTTCCCTGTCTCTAAAGAACTCAGCTGGTCAGGAAGCGTCTGTGGAGAGAGATGACCACACTACTTACCCGAAACGTCCATTTCCCTCCATAAAAACACTGCCTGACCCGCTGAGTTCCCCCAGCACTTTGTTTCTGACTGGTGTTTCTAGCGTCACCTGGGTGTATTCCAGCCTTGTAAGCCTGTATTTCGGTCCGCTGGCCGCCGCTGCAACAAGTGCTTTGGAAACATGGGTCTGAGGACAGCCCCAGAACCCGATTCACACTTCGCCACCCCCCTTTCAAATCCCAGCTGAGCATATTCAGACGTGACTACACCCCGGCAATTGACCAACAAACGGCTCGGCGCATCAGAAAGGGTGGCAGCGATGCCAAAAGCGTTTAATTGCCACAGGTTGACACTAGACAGTAGGTGCAGGAGGAGGCCATTCGGCCTTTCGAGCCTGTACGCACCGCCATTCAATGTGATCATGGCTGATCATTCTCAATCAGTACCCCGTTCCTGCCTTCTCCCCATACCCCCTGACTCCGCTATCCTTAAGAGCTGAGGCAGAGAATTCCACAGATTCACAACTCTCTGACTGAAAAAGTTTTCCCTCATCTCCGATGAGAGGGGATCTTATCGAAACGTATAAGATTATTAAGGGGTTGGACACGTTAGAGGCAGGAAACGTGTTCCCAATGTTGGGGGAGTCCAGAACCAGGGGCCACAGTTTATGAATAAGGGGTAGGCCATTTAGAACTGAGATGAGGAAAAACTTTTTCGGTCAGAGAGTTGTGAATCTGTAGAATTCTCTGCCTCAGAAGGCAGTGGAGGCCAATTCTCCGAATGCATTCAAGAGAGAGCTGGATAGAGCTCTTAAGGATAGCGGAGTCAGGGGGTATGGGGAGAAGGCAGGAACGGGGTACTGATTGAGAATGATCAGCCATGATCACATTGAATGGCGGTGCTGGCTTGAAGGGCCGAATGGCCTCCTCCTGCACCTATTTTCTATTGTTTATTGATCCCCGGTGGGAAATTCTTCTACAACCCGTGTATATTATACGGCCGGGCGATCTTCACAATTTCGAACATGAAAGTACTGATTTATTGATGTTTTTAAAAAAAATTACAATATATTATCTATAGGACGATATATCGCAGATGCCGGTTTACACCGAAGATGGCCACGAAAATGCTGGAGTAACCCAGCGGGTCAGGCAGCATCTCTGAAGAGAAGGAATGGGCGACGTTTCTGGTGGAGTCTTTGGGTCGGGTTTTTGAGTCTGAACAAGGTGTCCCAGACCCGGAACGTCACCTGTACCTTTCCTCCAGAGATGCTGCCTGACCCGCTGAGTTACTCCGGCAATTTTTGTGCCTTGTCTACAATAGATATTATCTGTTGGTTATTGCATGCTGCGCTGCCGCAGGTGAGCATGTCAATGTTCCAATGCAGGTGAGCATGTCAATGTTCCAATGCAGGTGAGCATGTCAATGTTCCAATGCAGGTGAGCATGTCAATGTTCCAATGCAGGTGAGCATGTCAATGTTCCAATGCAGGTGAGCATGTCAATGTTCCAATGCAGGTGAGCATGTCAATGTTCCAATGCAGGTGAGCATGTCAATGTTCCAATGCAGGTGAGCATGTCATTGTTCCAATGCTAGCTACCTGGGATTTAGAAGGATGAGAGGAGATCTTATCGAACCGTATAAGATTATTGATGATCACATTGAATGGCCTCCTCCTGCACCTATTGTCTATTGTCTATTGGCTCAAAAACAAACAGACTGCTTTAAACAACAGCGTGTAACGCGGCGACGTGTCTTGTGATTTACTGTGAGCGTTTTGTTGGTCAGTTTTCGCGCTGCTTATTTTGACTGGCGGCGAGTGGGAAGGAATCGCGTTTTAAACACACAATTAAAAAAATTAAAAAATTGGCAGCCAGTTCTCAGGGTCAGACAGACGAAGAACAATCTCTGCGGGCAATGAATGAGTGCCAAGACATCATGGCGGTGGTGTTGTGTACATGTGTGTTTGGGCGATGGGTTCATTGGCTGTACCCTCCCCACCACAGCCGGCGGCCTCATGATGATAGAAACATAGAAAATAGGTGCAGGAGTAGGCCATTCGGCCCTTCGAGCCTGTACCGCCATTCAATATGATCATGGCTGATCATCCAGCTCAGTATCCCGTACCTGCCTTCTCTCCATACCCCCTGATCCCTTTAGCCACAAGGGCCACATCTAACTCCCTCTTAAATATAGCCAATGAACTGGCCTCAACTTGATGATGATACTTTATTGTCACATGGGTCATAAGGAACAGGAGTAGAATGAGGCCATTCGGCCCATCTTGTCTTCTCCGCCATTTACTCACGGCTGATCTATCTCTCCCTCCTCACCCCATTCTCCTGCCTTCTCCCTATATCAATACACAATAGACAATAGACAATAGGTGCAGGAGGAGGCCATTCAGCCCTTCGAGCCAGCGCCGCCATTCAACGTGATCTTGGCTGATCATTCTCAATCAGTACCCCATTCCTGCCTTCTCCCCATACCCCCTGACTCCGCTGTCCTTAAGAGCTCTATCCAGCTCTCTCTTGAATGCATTCAGAGAATTGGCCTCCACTGCCTTCTGAGGCAGAGAATTCTACAGATTCACAACTCTCTGACTGAAAAAGTTTTTCTTCATCTCAGTTCTAAATGGCCTACCCCTTATTCTTAATCAGTGGCCCCTGGTTCTTGACTCCCCCAACATTGGGAACATGTTTCCTGCCTCTAAAGTGTCCAACCCCTTAATAATCTTATACGTTTCGATAAGATCCCCTCTCATCCTTCTAAATTCCAGTGTATACAAGCCCAGTCACTCCAGTCTTTCAACATAGGGCGGCACGGTAGCGCAGCGGTAGAGTTGCTGCTTTACAGCGAATGCAGCGCCGGAGACTCAGGTTCGATCCTGACTACGGGTGCTGCACTGTAAGGAGTTTGTACGTTCTCCCCGTGACCTGCGTGGGTTTTCTCCGAGATCTTCGGTTTCCTCCCACACTCCAAAGACGTACAGGTTTGTAGGTTAATTGGCTGGGTAAATGTAAAAATTGTCCCTAGTGGGTGTAGGATAGTGTGAATGTACGGGGATCGCTGGGCGGCACGGACTTGGAGGACCGAAAAGGCCTGTTTCCGGCTGTATATATATGATATGATAAGATGATAACATATGACAGTCCCGCCATTCCGGGAATTAACCTAGTAAACCTACGCTGCACGCCCTCAATAGCAAGTATATCCTTCCTCAAATTTGGAGACCAAAACTGCACATAGTACTCCAGGTGCGGCCTCACTAGGGGCCTGTACAACTGCAGAAGGACCTCTTTGCTCCTATACTCAACTCCTCTTGTTATGAAGGACCTCTGACACCCACACTGATCAAGAATCTAACTATCTCTGCCTTATAAATATCCACTGACTTGGCCTCCACAGCCGTCTGTGGCAAAGAATTCCACAGATTCACTACCCGCTGAATAAAGAAATTTCTCCTCATCTCCTTCTTAGAGGAACGTCCTTTAATTCTGAGGCTGTGACCTCTAGTCCTAGACTCTCCCACTAGTGGAAACTTCCTCTCCACATCCACTCTATCCAAGCCTTTCACTATTCTATACGTTTCAATGAGGTCCCCCCTCATCCTTCTAAACTCCAGCGAGTGCAGGCCCAGTGCCGGCAAACGCTCATCATAGGTTAACCTACTCGTTGCTGGGATCATTCTTGTAAACCTCCTCTGGACCCTCTCCAGAGCCAGCACATCCTTGCTCACAATTTCTACCTCGGTCCAGTGAGATTCTTTCTTTACACAAATGAGCCACCACTTGTTCTGACAAAGTTACAAAATGTTCTTATCCCTTCTTCGTTTCTTCCCCCCCACCCTTAGTTCTAGGCACCCCCCCCCCCCCCCAGGGTCCCCCCTCAGTTTTCTGTCAAGTCAAGTCAAGTCAATTTTATAAGAAAATAACTGCAGATTACAAATCGAAGGTATTTATTCACAAAATGCTGGAGTAACTCAGCAGGTCAGGCAGCATCTCAGGAGAGAAGGAATGGGTGACGTTTCGGGTCGAGGTATTTTGTGAATAAATACCTTCAAGTCAATTTTATTTGTGTAGCACATTTAAAAACAACCCACGTTGACCAAAGTGCTGTACATCAGTTCAGGTACTAAGAACGAACATACAATGGCACACAAACATAACAGCACATACATAAACAGTTCACAGCGCCCCCTCAGATGGGCCTCAAACGCTGGGGAGTAGAAATAGGTTTTGAGCCTGGACTTAAAGGAGTCGATGGAGGGGGCAGTTCTGATGGGGAGAGGGATGCTGTTCCACAGTCTAGGAGCTGCAACTGTCCACCATGACCCGATCATAGCCTGACTCCGACCCCACGGCTTGGAGTTTCCTGCACTCTACCCAAGAGGACGCAAAGTGCTGGAGTAACTCAGCAGGTCAGGCTGCATCTCTGGAGAACATCTCGACTGAAAGGCCGCCTGTCCATGTTCATCAGACACGCTGCCTGACCCACTGAGTTACTCCAGCACTTTGTGTCCCTTTGTGTATTAAACAGCATCGGCAGTTTTTCTTATGTCTCTAATATAATACCCCACTGTTTACAAAATGTAAGCGTAGCTTTATTACTTAAGCAAGCAAGTCATCAAGAGACTGACATAACTCTGCAAACTAAGTCCAGCAGATAGTTACCAATTAGATGGCTACCAATTAGTTTGATGATAACTATATTTGGCAACTGAATATTATCTTTACCAGAAAAATCATGGATGACGCCACCGGTAGGAGGCATCCAATGATGGATAGACACAAAGTGCTGGAGTAACTCAGTGGGTCAGGTAGCATCTCTGGAGAAAAAGGATGGACGAGGTTTCGGGTCTGAAGAAGGGTCCCGGCCTGAAACGTCACCCATCCCTTTCCTCCAGAGATGCTGCCTGACCCACTGAGTTACTCCTGCACGTTGTGTTTATCTTCGGTATAAACCAGAATAGTCATAGTGTCATGTCGTGTGGCACACTACACGCAGCACTTTACACTTATCCACTAAATTTCATGGGTGTTCGTGTTTGCAATTCTGTACCGCTTTACCACATCTCACCTGTGCCGAATTTATGGTCCCGGTCATCAATGTGGAAATTTAGCGATATATTTGGGAAACTGGTCAGGTTTAGGGACAGTTCTCCCCTGCTGTTATCGAGCAACTGAACCATCCTCCCACCAGCAAGAGTGCGGTCCTGACCTCCCATCTATCTCACTGGAGACCTTTGAACTATCTTTAATCGGACTTGATCGGCCTTTATCTTGCACTAAATGTTGTACTCTTTATCTTTTTCTGTACATTGTGGATGGCTTGATTGAAATAATGTACAGTCTTTTCTTTGATGGGACAGAAACTACAAAAGCCTTTCACTGTACCTCGGTACACGTGACAACAAATTTAACTGAACTAAATCATGAAGACCTTGAGCATGATCCCGACAAGACTCCACTGCACACTTCAGCCTGAGAAATAACTGTAGGCATTCTCCTTTCATCTGTCCCTTAACTAAGTTTGTTTTAAGGGGTACGGGGAGAAGGCAGGAACAGGGTACTGATTGTGGATGATCAGCCATGATCACATTGAATGGTGGTGCTGGCTCAAAGGGCTGAATGGCCTACTCCTGCACCTATTGTCTATTGTCTATTGTTTTAATAATGTCTCAGCTCGTTTATCCCATGGGCATCCATTTGGACTTTATCCAATGTCTTTTGAATGTTGATGCACACTGTGTCTTTAGTTTTGAGATACAGCACGGAAACAGGCCCTTCGGCCCACCGGGTCCGCGCCGACCAGCGATCCCCGCACACTAACACTATCCTACACCCACTGGGACAATTTAAAAAAAAAAATTTACCAAGCCAATTGACCTACAAACCTGTACGTCTTTGGAGTGTCTGAGGAAACCGAAGATCTCGGAGAAAACCCACGCAGATCACGGGGAGAACGTACAAACATCATACAGACAGCGCCCGAAGTCGGGATCGAACCCGGGTCTCCAGCGCTGCATTCACTGTAAGGCAGCAACTCTACCGCTGCGCCACCGTGCTGCCACTGTGTCAACCACATGGTTATCATCTTTGGCTTATTTAGTCAAAGTATTGTCAAAATAGGGAATAACAATGCAGTGGTGCAGTGGTAGAGTTGCTGCCTCACAGCGCCAGAGACCCGGGCTTGATCCTGACTATGGAGTTTGCACGTTCTCCCTGAGACCGCGTGGCGTTTCACCTGGTGCTCTGATTCCTCCTACATACCACATGGCTTCTGTAAATTGCCCTTGGTGTGGCCGGATGCAAAAGAAGTCTAACATAGAACCAGTGTATGGGTGTTCGATGGTCGGCGTGGACTCGGGGGGCGAAGGGCCTGTTTCCGGTCATATGTCTAAAACTAAAACCAAGAAGGATATGATGATGGGGTTTGGTGAATGGAGGTGGTACGAGGTTTGTGTGGAGCATAAACACTGCAGATGGGTCTTGACCTGAAACATCACCCATTCTTTCTCTCCAGAGATGCTGCCTGACCCGCTGAGTTGCTCCAGCACTCTGTGCCTATCTTCAGCATTGAAGAATGGACCTGAGTTGTTCTAGTTTGTCTTGTATATTCTATATAACACTTGTGCCTTTTCATGCTAAAATTGCCTTTGGTCAAATTCAGTCTTTGCTCCTGCAACCAGTTGTAATCTTGCTGTATATTCCCTTTACAAATACATTTTGCACATCTTTAGATAGTTCAGATTAATCCCCCACACCACAACCCCCACCACAACCCACCACAACCCCCACCTCCTCCACACTTGTTGAATTGGTCATGTTGCTTATGAGTTATCAAATCTAATCATGACTGGACAAACATCACATAAATATCATAGTATATGTGTTGGCAGATCAGTATCTACCGGCACGCACAGTAATGATGCTTGCGTGGACTGCAAATCACGTGATCATCTCAATTAGCACAGTATCTAGGAGTTAAAAACAGATGTAAATAGTGATGAAAACTGTAAGCTAATCACGCTATTCTAACACGTACGTATTAACTTTTCATGACTCCGTCCTTCCATTCTTAATTATATTTTCTAACACCCTCCAGTCACACAATGGTAACTGAGACTATGGTATGTAACATGATATGGAAGAGGATGCTTCTTATACACCGTGGAAGCCTGTTCACTCAGAACGAACTTGCAGTTGATGATGAAGGCTTATTTATGATCAATTTTCGCTTGAGGTGAAGGATAAACAAGAGAATTCATGCTTCAAGTCATTAATTTCTTTCTTTCCCCATCCAGAGTATAACATGTCTCTTTTAATTCTGAACCTTCTCATGGCACTGAGGATTCTTACAATGGAAGGGTAGACAACCCATTGTCCATCATCGTTCTTTAGTTGACCCATTTCAAAAAATGCTTTTTCGAATTATTGATTGGTACGGGGTGTCAGGGGTTATGGGGAGAAGGCAGGAGAATGGGGTTAAGAGGGAAAGATTGATCAGCCATGATTGAATGGCGGAGTAGGCCTGATGGGCCGAATGGCCTAATTCTGCTCCTGTCACATGTGAACATGAACTTACGAACAAAGAATGCTTACCAGCTTCTGATAATCCAAATTAGGAACCTCCAGTCAGGGGAATTATGCTATCTTTAGATAAAATTAAAAACTGAAAAAAAGCAAGGTTTATACTTAAATAAGCTTCAACCTAAAGATGTTACACTTAAATCTTAGCTCTATCACTTAATAATGTTTGGACTCAAGAGTGTTTTGTTACTAAGTGTAGCAGTTTGAATTTGACACAGTAATGTAGTCATAGAGTCGTACAGCATGGAAACAGGCCCTTCGGCCCAACTTGCCCACACCGGCCAAAATGCCCCATCTACACTAGTCCCACCTGCCCGCATTTGGCCCAGATCCCTCCAAACCTTTCCTACCCATGTGTACCTGTCCAAATTTCTTTTATTTGATTTAGTTTAGAGATACAGCGCAGAAACAGGCCCTTCGGCCCACCGGGTCTACTCCGACAGGCGATCCCCGCACACTAACACTATCCCACACCCACTAGGGACAATTCTTACATTTACCTAGCCAATTAAGCGACAAACCTGTACGTCTTTGGAGTGTGGGAGGAAACTGAAGATCTCGGAGAAACCCCACACAGGTCACGGGGAGAGCGTACAAACTCCGTACAGACAGCACCTGTAGTCGGGATCGAACCCTGCTCTCCGGCGCTGCATTCGCTGTAAGGCAGCAACTCTATCGCTGCGCCACCGTGACCACCTTGATTTATGTAAAATTTTAATTCTAACATTTTTTAATGATTTCTGTAATATTTTACGCTGATTCTTAATTGGGATGCCCTACCTTTTAACCAAGGGCTGGCTGCTGTGAAGTTATGGAGAAAAAAAGACGGAAAATGCCAATAGGATTCCGCAATTTTTTAAATTTCTGATTTCAGTAGCACTGACAAGCTGCTTACTGATGGGCAGAGATAGCAACACAAAGCTGGAGTAACTCAGCGGGTCAGGCAGCATCTCTGGAGGAAAGGAATAGGTGATCTTTCGGGTCGGAACCCTTCTTCAGACTGAGAGATAGAGAAGGCCAGAACAAAACGGGGCCGGCACCAGAAGACATCAGGAAGGGTGGCCCAAAACCCAAACTGATGCCCAGTTTGGTTTTGAGCAGAAACACTTGGCTCAAACCTCATCCCACCCTCGGTCCAAACGTGGGACAAAGAGCTGAATTCAAGGAGGAGAGAAGGGAGGGAATGGATGTCTTGGATATCAAGCCAGCATTTGACTGAGTGTGACATCAATTTGCCCTGGTAATACTAAAATGTAATGGAAGTCAAGGGAAACAAGTCAACCACTGTGGCACGGTGGCGCAGCGGTAGAGTTGCTGCCTTACAGCGCTAGAGACCCGGGTTCGATCCTGAGTATGGGAGCTGTCTGTACGGAGTTTGCACGTTCTCCCCGTGACCTGCGTGGGTTTTCTCCGGGTGCTCTGATTTCCTCCCGCACTCCAGAGACGTGCAGGTTTGTAGGTTAATCGGCTTGGTATAAGTGTAAATTGTCCCTAGTGTGTAGGACGGTGTTAAGTGTGCGGGAATTGCTGGTCGGCACGGACACAGTGGGCCGAAGGGCCAGTTTCCACGCTGTATCTATAAACTAAAAAATAACTGAACTAGACTGGAGTTAGACATCTTCTGAAGGGAAATTATCGTGGTTATTGGAGGTGAATTATCTCAGTACTGGGACCTCCTCAGGGCAATGTCCTTGGCCCAACTACCCTCTTCAATTACCTCCCTTCAATCAAAAGACCAGAAGTGGGGACATGCCCCGATGAACGCACAATATTAAATTCTATTCGCAACACATCAGGTCAGTCTGAAGAAGGGTCTCGACCAGAAACGTCACCCATTCCTTTTCTCCAGAGATGCTGCCTGTCCCACTGAGTTACTCCAGCATTTTGTGTCTATCTTCCATTTAAACCAGCATCTGCAGTTCCTTCCTACACATCAGGTAATGAACCCCTGCATTCCCTGTCTGACCATCCCTCCCCCACCCAAGTCGCACCAGCTTCTCGTTCTCACCTAGCGAACGGCTAACAATGGCCTGTTTCCTTTATCGTAGTTGCTTTTTTGCATTTCTTTCATTCATCTGTTCTGTATCTCTCTACATCACCGTCTATAACCTCTCATTTCCCTTTCCCCTGACTCGAGTCTGAAGAAGGGGTCTCGAACCAAAACGTCACCCATTCCTTCTCTCCAGAAATGTTGCCTGTCCCGCTGAGTTACCCCAGCATTTTGTGTCTAACATCAGGAAATGAAGCAGCTTCTGTTAGCGTGCTGCGAGACTGGGCAACGTTCAGGCGTAGGCTGGTAACGGGCAAATACCATTTACACTGTCCCCATGCCAGAAGATGACCCACTTCAACAACGAGAAAAATGGGAAATGCTGCAAACACTCAGCATGTCAGGCAGCATCTGTGGGAAGGTGCATAATTAATGTTTCAGGTCATGGAGCCTTCATCAGAACTGGGAAAGAGCCACGCTAACTGACAATGCCCTTCTGTTCACAATGTCATTTCCTCCAGGGATTACTTGGGAGATTTTTTTTTAGTTTAGTTTAGAGATACAGGGCAGAGACAGGCCCATTGGCCCACCCGGGTCCGCGCCGACCAGCGATCCCCTCCCATTTACACTATCCCACACACCCACTGGGGACCATTTTTACATTTACCAAGCCAATTTACCTACATACCTATACGTCTTTGGAGTGTGGGAGGAAACCGAACGAAGATCTCGGAGAAAACCCACGCAGGTCACGGGGAGAAGGTACAAACTCCGTACAGACAGCACCCATAGTCGGGATCGAAGCCGGGCCTCCGGCGCTGCAAGCGCTGTAAGGCAACAACTCTACCACTGCACCAGCCCATTAACAGATGACCTATCTATCACTTGCAATGAGTGGACCGTGATGTTTCAGTAATGTTGGGAAGATGGTGATCCAATACATTGAGCAGACCAGTAAAATTGTTATTAAAGTCAGACTAACACTCCAATTATGGGAACATTAGGGAATCAACTTTGAACAAAATCTTTAAATTGTAATTCAGACATATTAATAATCTAATTTGCATAAGAATAATATTAGGATTAAATTAATATTGTTATTTTGCAAATTAATCTATATTTAGGATGAAAGATTTTGAAGTTCATTCTTTAACTTTTTGTAAAATTGATCTATCAGGATGATCTGAATTATATGTATATGTGTGTGTATATATATATATATATTATATATGTGTGTGTGTGTGTGTGTGTGTGTGTATATATATATATTTGTGGGTGTGTATTAGATGATTAATATGCCTGAATTACAACTTAAAGGTTTTGTTCAAAGTTTATTCCCTAATTTTCCCATAATTGGTGTGTTTGTCTGACTTCAATGACAAGTTTATTTGCCTGTTCAATGTATTGGATCACCGTCACATATATATTTCTATTTTTAAAATATTATATTATATTAAAATATTATATTTCTATTATAAGAATATTTCTATTATACACACACACACACACACACACACACACACACACACACACACACACACACACACACACACACACACACACACACACACACACGCGTTTTCATATTTCTATGTAAAAATATTTCGATTGCACACACACACCCCTGTGTGTGTGTATAATAGAAATATTTTTATTTAGAAATATGAAAAGATGGCCAAATCAAAGGAAGCTGTCTATTGTCCCATTTTATTAATTTAAATTTCCATGCAAGACATTTATTCTGTTACAAAGAAATTGTACTGCTCTTTGGCCTTGCTACCATGAAGTTATTCTTCCTTTATTATCTAACTTCATTCATCTATTTCCCCATTCCTTTTTCATTGATATATTTATCTTCCTTTTAGATATACTTTGCCCACTCCTCTTTCTGGCAACTGATTGCACAATCTCATTATCTGGAAACATGCATCCCGTACTGCATTTATTTTTATTGTATTTTAGTTTAGTTTAGTGTCTAATGCACTGGAATCGCCTAAGAGCTTTTTTGTTGCGTGCTACCCAGTCAGCAGAAGACTATACATGATTACAATCAAGTCGCCCGCAGTATACAGATACAGGATAAAGGGAATAACGCCTGGTGCAAGGGAAATTCCAAGAAACTCTGATTAAAGAATAGTCTGAGGATCTCCAATGAGGTCGATGGTAGGTCAGGTCCAATCTCTAGTTGGTGATGGGATAGTTTTGATTTTGTGGAGAATTGCAGGAAGAAAGTGAATCCATTTTTTATTCCCTTCAATTGGTTTGCTCCAAATGGAAATATCTGCTTACTGTTCACTGTTCTTAGATAATTGTGAAGACGTTCATAAAGAAACTTGTGAATCATTTAGAAACAGTCTTCTCAGTCTTTCATTTTTCCCTCATTTATTTCTTCCACAATATAACCACCCAGTCCTTCTGCAATGAATGTAACATTTATTCAATAAGGAATCCAGTTTAAAATAAGTATGTTAAAATAAAAAAGAATTTTGTAAAAACATTTTTGGAATTAATAGATGGGGTGGAACAATGGCGCAGCGATAGAGTTGCTGCCTCACAGCCCCAGAGACCCGGGTTCAATCCTGACTACAGGTACTGTCTGTATGGAGTTTGCACGTTCTCCCTGTGACCGTGTGGGTTTTCTCTGGGTGCTCCGGTTTCCTCCCACACTCCAAAGACGTACAGGTGTGCAGGTTAATTGGCTTCAGTATGAATTGTAAGTTGTTCCTTGTGTGTAGCTTAGTGCTGGTGGACAGGTTGATCGCTGGTCGGCATGGACTCAGTGGGCTGAAGGGCCTGTTTCCACACTATACCTAAAGGCTAGTGATGGTGAAAATGTGGAGCAGTACACCAGAGGAGGTGGGTAGAAGAGAAAATAATGGCAGATTTTATAAACCACTCAGGAGTCCAGAATGTAGACTCAAGGAAATGCAGATGCTGGGTTTCCGAAAAAAGACACAAAGTGCTGGAGTAACTCAGCAGTCAGGCAGCATCCCCGAGATCAGACAGCTCATGCTGATTGAAACACTGAGTCACTTCAGCACTTTGCGTCTTGGTTCAAGAGTCAAGAATGTTTAATTGCCATATCTACCAACAATGGAACAATGAAAATCATATTTACAGCATCATAACAGGTCGGTAACACAAAACACACGTGCAATATACAATAAACAAGATTCAATAAATTAATAACCTCAATACTCAATTCAATTCAATTCGCCTAGTGCAAAAAGCCACCTGAAGTCCTTAGTGTTGCCAACGACAGTCCACAGTTTGCGGGTCAGTGTTGTGTCGTGTCCAAGACCCTGATGGTCGTTGGGAAGAAGCTACTCTTGAACCTGGTGCTGACTGTTTACAGACCTTTTTCCTGATGGTAGGAGTGAAATCAAAAGCATAGCTAGGTTGGTGCGGGTGATCGATGAAGCTGGCTGCCTTTTTGAGGAGCTCCCCCTGCAGATCCGTTCGAGGGTGGGGAGGTCAGCACGTGTGTGATGGACCGGGCAGTGTCTACCACTCTTTGTAATCTCCTTCATTCCGAGGCATTCGAGTTGCAGACCCAGGCGGTGATGCAAGCAGTCAGTATGCTCTCTGCCGTACACCGGGAGAGGTACATGGGCGTATGCGCCAACATAACTGTTTGTCCTGGTTCTCCTAAAACATCTGAGAAAGTAAAGGCATGCTGGGGCTCTCTGCATGGTTTCACCAACGCGCGGAATTGGTACCGATGAACAAAGTGCTACAGGATTTCAGGATTGCAGGAAGGTTGTTTTGAAGCGATAGGCTGGAAGGGCTGTCGATCCCACCTTCTCCAAAATATTGGAATATCTGTTACTATGTTTTACATGGAAAATAGGTGCAGGAGGAGGCCATTTGGTCCTTCGAGCCAGCACCGCCATTCATTGTGATCATGGCTGATCATCCACAATCACTAACCTGTGCCTGCCTTCTCCCCATATCCCTTGATTCCACTAACCCCTGGAGCTCTATCTAACCCTTACCACTTACCCTTTCCTGACCCTCACCGATAGTCACGCCAAGCCTGTTGATGTGAGTAAATCTCACATAGAGGGAGGATGTCTTTCTGAGGTACTCTCTCAGTTTGGC
Organism: Rhinoraja longicauda; assembly: GCF_053455715.1. Taxonomy (NCBI): domain Eukaryota; kingdom Metazoa; phylum Chordata; class Chondrichthyes; order Rajiformes; family Arhynchobatidae; genus Rhinoraja; species Rhinoraja longicauda. Next base: position 9,631,378 of record NC_135973.1, read on the forward strand.
ATCAATATATTTCTCTGTGTTGAAGAATGCCTCGGTAAAAGGAGCTACGAATTCCATTAAAGGGAATCAATGCGAATTTAAAGAAGAAATAATGCTTGACTTTGACTTGTACGCTACTTTTCATTTTCATAAGAAAGGGAAATCATTTCAGAAAGTTGACAGGCGAAAAGAAACCTAGAATGATCCAAATTTCATAAATGTATTGAAGATGGACACAAAGTGCTGGAGTAACTCAGCGGGGTCAGGCAACGTCTCTGGAGATAAAGGATGGGTGACCTTTCAGGTCGGGACCCTTCTTCAGTCTCAAAACACTGACCCAAAGGCTCGAGCAGAAACGTCACCCATCCTTTTTCTCCAGAGATGCTGCCTGACCCACCGAATGACTCCTGCACTTTGTGTCTTATATCTTCGGTGTAAACCAGCATCTGCAGTTCCTCTTCTACACACTTCATGGATGTGTTGATGAAGCAATGACGGTCACCAGCTCTACAACTCACTGACCCGGTTGTGGCCAACAGAGTGCCAGATCAACAGGGAAAGTCTGAAGTCCTTATACTGAAGCTCGGCTACTGTGGTAGTGTTGTGTGTTGAGAATCATAGTGACAGGAAGCAGCCATTTTGCCGCCCATTGGTATGACTTTAACAGAATTCCCGGGAATAATTCCCTTGGGAATGACCGAGTATCCACCAGAGATTTCTCTGCCTCAGAAGGCAGTGGAGGCCAATTCTCTGAATGCATTCAAGAGAGAGCTAGATAGAGCTCTTAAGGATAGCGGAGTCAGGGGGTATGGGGAGAAGGCAGGAACGGGGTACTGATTGAGAATGATCAGCCATGATCACATTGAATGGCGGTGCTGGCTCGAAGGGGCGAATGGCCTACTTCTGCACCTATTGTCTATTGTCTATTTCGTCAGGGATTTGGTGATCCTTGGTGATCTCACTGAAGCGTTCAAAATCGTCACAGATTTTGACAGGGTGGATAAGGACTGATATTTCTCCCACCCGGGTTTTCGAGAACCAGGGGTTTAAAGTCTGCAAATGTTTATATAAAAAGGGGGTGCAGTGGTAGAGTTGCTGCCTTACAGCGCCATAGACCCAGATCCGATCCTGATTACGGGTGCTGTCTGTGCGGAGTCTGCATGTTCACCCTGTGACTACCTGGGTTTTCTCCGGGTGCCCCGGTCTCCTGCCACATACCAAAGACTTAGCGACTAGTAGGTTAATTGGCCTTGGTAAAATTGTAAATTGTCACTAGTGTGTTGGGTAGTGCTGGTGCACGGGGTGATCACTGGTCGGCATGGACTCGGTGGGCCGAAGGGCCTGTGTCTGTGCAGAATCTCTAAAGGGTCGCAGGGTTATAATAAGGGGTCGAGTGTTCAGCACAGGTGAGAATGAGTTTTTTTCTCCAGAGAGAGTTGATTCCCAGGAGGGACATGAAGGTTAAGCAGATGATGGAGGTTTACGGATATTTTTTACTTTAAGGGATTCAAGAGATATGGGGTTAATGCAGGAATGAGTTGGAAGATCAGCCATGATCTTGTGTAAAGATGGTAGACCAGACATGAGGGGCCAAATGGCCGACTCCCACTCCTACTTCTCCAACTTGATCCAGAGCATGCTGTCCATTTCTCAGTGGCATTGACTGATCTCCTATGGGAGAATATACCAGGCTCCAGTCTCTTTACTCTTGAGGAGAGCTGCCGGTAATCATGCCATTTAGGTGTAGGGCAGACAACCATCCAGTCTGAAGAAGGGTCTCGACCCGAAACAATACCCTTTCTCCAGAGATGCCGCCTGTCCCGCTAAGTTACTCCAGCAGTTTGTGTCTATCGTCGGTTTAAACCAGCACTTGCAGTTCCTTCCTACACGTCTCAGGGATCAGCCTGTTTCTATCCAATGATCTGCCTACCAGGGAACCCCCCCTCGCCACAGGTCTTCTGTTGCAGGCTGTGCTTTGTCCAGCATCCTCTTAACTCCCATTCTTTGTTCCTCGCTCCCCCCTGCAATCAGTCTGATGGAGGGTCCCGTCACCTATCCATGTTCTCCAGAGATGCTGCTTGACCCGCTGAGTTACTCCAGGATTTTGAGTCTATCTTCAGTGTGTCTGTCTTCATCTCAGCTATCCACTCGCTCATTAGACCTGCTCGCTGTAACTGCTTATCAAAAGTCTTAAGTGTAAATATCTTTCATCTTTTACGACTCTCAATGTTACCACCAGCAAGTTGGCGTTAATTAGCAAGGTAAACATGCACGGAGCTCTTGGGTACAAAATCGCTTCGAGGCATAACAGTCTCCACTCAGTTTTCAAGTCTTTAAACCAGAGAAAGGCACAAAGAAAACACCTCTAGCCCCAGGCTCCAGCACCAGCCCATGTGAGTTAAATCCCTTAATATCCACAAATGTAGCATTCTCTGTCTTAAATATTTTGTTCAGTGTTCTCCCCACGAACATTAACCAGAGTTCATGCCCTGAAGACAGACGTAAAGTGCTGGAGTAACTCAGTGGGTCAGGCAGCATCTCCTGAAAAAAATGAACAGCTGAAGTTTAGTCTAGTTTACGTTTGGAGATACAGGGTCAAGTCAAGTCAAATCAAGTTTATTTGTCACATGCACATACACGATGCGCAGTGAAATGAAAGTGGCAATGCCTGCGGGTTGTGCACAAAAAAGAATTGCAGTTACAGCATATAAATAAAGTTAATAAGTTACTATAGTGTAGACAAAAATTTAGTCTCTGGAGTTATAAAAGTTGACAGTCCTGATGGCCTGTAGGAAGAAACTCCGTCTCATCCTCTCCGTTTTCACAGCGTGACAGCGGAGGCTTTTGCCTGACCGTAGCAGCTGGAACAGTCCGTTACTGGGGTGGTAGGGGTCCCTCATAATCTTGCTTGCTCCCGATCGGGTGGAAACGGGCCTTTCAGCTCAACGAGTCCACGCCGACCAGCGATCACCCCGTACACTGGTTCTATCCAACACACTCGGGACAATTTACAGAGGCCAATTAATCTATAAAATCTGCATGTCTTTGGAATGTGGCAGGAAACCAGAGGACCCAGAGAAAACCCACGCTTTCACGGGGAGAACATGGAAACTCCACACAGGCAGCACCCGTAGTCTGCATCGAACCTGGGTCTCTGGTGCTGTGAGGCAGCAACTCTACCGCTGCGCCACCGTGCCGCCTCTAAGTAACGTAGCAGAGAGCTAACATTAATTTTAAAACAAAGCACAATGTAAACGTATCAAACACCTATGATCTATTGTTAGCTTATATAAACAATATCAGAACATTAACTTTGATTTCCTTCCTCTGGTTTCACAAGGTCAGCCTGAGCTCCTTTGCTTTTTTCCTGCTCCTTTAAGATGCCCATTAAAAAAAATTGCTTTGTCCATTTGTCCCAAAAGCTTCTTTCGATGCTGGGCGTCAACTTAAGTTTGAACGCACACCTGTAAAGGGCCTTCGGCATGCATACAATGTTAAAAAAAATACTGGAGATATGCTGCACATTTGAAATGAAAACAGGAGGTATTGGACATGGCAGGTCAGACCCAATATGTGCGAGAGAAAAAGATAGAAGAATGGGGAAGAGGAAAGTGTAATTAGAATAAAAAATAGAGCGCTGGAGTAATTCAATGCATCAGGCAACATCAATGGAGAAGCTGGATAGGTGACGTTTCGGATCGGGACTTTTCCACAGACTGATTATGGTGTTGTGGGGGGGGGGGGGGGGGGTTGGGGGGGGGGGTGGGGGGGGAAATGCTGGAAAAGACGTAGGGGGCAGGACAAAGCCTGGCAAGTAATAGGTGGATACAGGTGAGGCGGGGTTGATGGGCAGATGGCTGGACAAAGACCAGAGATGGAAAGACAGAAGCTGGAGACAAAAGGGTTGAAGAGTTGCAAATTGTGAAACCAGAGGCAGGAATGGGGGGGGGGGGGGGAAGGGCCCCTCCTCTCCTCTCCTCTCTCCCGCCTTCTCTGCCCCCCATCACTGAAGAAGGGCCCCGACCCAAAACGTCACCTTTTCATATTCTCCAGAGATGCTGCCTGACCCGCCTTGTTACTCCGGCACTTTGTGTCTTTTTTATTTTTGTAAGCCAGCATCTGAGTTCCTTGACCCAACGTTAATTAAATAGGTCTTTCACATTTATTGTCAAGGACGGCACGGTGGCGCAGCGGTAGAGTTGCTGCCTAGCAGTGCCAGAGACCCGGGTTCGATCCCGATCACGGGTGCTGTCCGTACGGAGTTTCCACGTTCTCCCCGTGACCGCGTGGGTTAGGAAGAGGGGATGTTCAACGAGATCTGGGTGTCCTAGTGCATCAGTCACTGAAAGGAAGCGAGGAGTTGAGTATAGGAGCAAAGAGGTCCTTCTACAGTTGTACCGGGCCCTGGTGAGACCGCACCTGGAGTACTGTGTGCAGTTTTGGTCTCCAAATTTGAGGAAGGATATTCTTGCTATTGAGGGCGTGCAGCATAGGTTTACTAGGTTAATTCCCGGAATGGCGGGACTGTCGTATGTTGAAAGGCTGGAGCAATTAGGCTTGTATACACTGGAATTTAGAAGGATGAGGGGGGATCTTATTGAAACATATAAGATAATTAGGGGATTGGACACATTAGAGGCAGGAAACATGTTCCCAATGTTGGGGGAGTCCAGAACAAGGGGCCACAGTTTAAGAATAAGGGGTAGGCCATTTAGAACGGAGATGAGGAAGAACTTTTTCAGTCAGAGAGTGGTGAAGGTGTGGAATTCTTTGCCTCAGAAGGCAGTGGAGGCCAGTTCGTTGGATGCTTTCAAGAGAGAGCTGGATAGAGCTCTTAAGGATAGCGGAGTGAGGGGGTATGGGGAGAAGGCAGGAACGGGGTACTGATTGAGAGTGATCAGCCATGATCGCATTGAATGGCGGTGCTGGCTCGAAGGGCTGAATGGCCTACTCCTGCACCTATTGTCTATTGTCTATTGTCTATCTTCGGTTTCCACCCACACTCCAAAGACGTAGAGGTTTGTAGGTTAATTGGCTCAGTATAAATGCAAAATTGTCCCTAGTGCGTGCAGGGCAATGTTAATGTGTGGGGATCGCTGGTCGGTAGGGACTCGGTGGGCTACAGGGCCCATTAGATATGAAGCCGATCTGGTCCTTCAGGCAGTAGGTTGCAGAGCAGCCTAATGGTGAGAGCAGGAGCTGAACCAGAGGGCAGGTGAGTTTGTTCATATCTGATCTCCATTGCTGTCCACATCTTTACAGTGTGTCACTGTGGAACAATGGAACTCACAGATACATGCGATGCAGCTTGCTGGTGTTTCACTCAGGAACTGACAGCTAGCTGTGAATGTTTTCTCATCGGTCCAGGAGGTCGAATGGGTGTTGGTTGGATTGTTCATGGGTTAGGCACTCGATAATTTAATTTCATGTTTGTGCAATCTTACATAGTGTGCAGTGCAAAACCTGGTCACTTAACTTTCATTATTATTATATTGCTCATGACACTTCCAATGCCTTGCAACTGCATCTTTTGACTGGGGGCAGACCAATCTCCCTCCGGGACTGATAAACGTGTATCGTATCGCGTTGTATGGAGTATTTCTGCGTCAACTGTGGTTAGCGTAATTGGATCACGACAGAGATCTTACGGAGATCACACGCTGTTTTGTTTGGGAAGGAACTGCAGATGCTGGTTTCAAACTGAAGATAGACACAAAGTGCTGGAGTAACTCAGCGGGACAGGCAGCACCTCTGGAGAGAAGGAATGGGTGGCGTAAGAAGGGTCTTCCTGAAGAAGGGTCTCGACCTGAAACGTCACCTATTCCCTCTCTCCAGAGATGCTGCCTGTCCCGCTGAGTTACTCCAGCATTTTGTGTCTATCTTTGGTTTGGCCATTCTTATGTTGAGAAAAAAAGTTGATCATGCATAGTGATAGTAGGTTAACCGCAAAGAGAAGGCAGGGTGGCCCAATGGTGCGGTGTTAGAGTCGCTGCCTTGCAGCGCCAGAGACCAGGGTTTGAGGGTGACAATGGGTGTTCTCCCTGTGACCACGTGGGTTTTCTCCGGGTGCTCTGGTTACCTCCCACACTCCAAAGACGTACAGGTTTGCAGGCTTCGGTAAACTTGTCCCTCGTGTGTAGGATAGTGATAGTGTACGGGGTGATCGCTGGTCGGCGCGGACTCGCTGGGCCGGACGGCGTGTTTCCCTGCTGTATCTCTAAAGAACTATAAAACAAGATGGCGACGAAAATTTGTACAATGGTATATTCCAGAAAGAAACCAAGGAATAGAAGTGTGTAGAAAGGAAGAGCGGATTCTGGTTTGCACTGAAGATAGACACAGAGTGCTAGAGTAACTCAGTGAGTTAAATAAACACATCAGAATTGAAGTGTTTACTTTTCGGAGATTTGAGGAAGGACATTCTTGCTATTGAGGGAGTGCAGCCTAGGTTCACGGGGTTAACTCCCGGGATGGCGGGACTGTCATATGTTGAAAGAATGGAGCGATGGGCTTGGATACACTGGAATTTAGAAGGATGAGAGGGGATCTTATAAAAACACATAAGATTATTAAGGGATTGGACACGCTAGAGGCAGGAAACATGTTCCCGGTGTTGGGGGAGTCCAGAACCAGGGGCCACAGTTTAAGAATAATGGGTAGGCCATTTAAAACGGAGATGAGGAAAAACTTTTTCACCCAGCGAGTTGTGAATCTGTGGAATTCTCTGCCTCAGAAGGCAGTGGAGGCCAATACCCTGGATGCTTTCAAGAGAGAGTTAGGTAGAGCTCTTAAAGATAGCGGAGTCAAGGGATATGGGGAGAAGGCAGGAACGGGGTACTGATTGTGGATGATCAGCCATGATCACAGTGAATGGTGGTGCTGGCTTGAAGGGCCGAATGGCCTCCTCCTGCACCTATTGTCTATTGTCTATGAAACCGAAGCGATGAATAGATGGGGATTGGAATATCGGGGTCACATGTAGATAACGGATTAGAACCACCTTCTGCACTTGGGGCTTTGTTAAACAGGGACATCAAAAGCAAGGATCGAGTGATCCAAAACATGGACACTGTTAGAAAACTGTCCACTACTGAATCTCATCATGAAAGGAGGATTGTGTCTAGAAAGGTCAAAGCCAAGGAAAGGAGGGACCATTAACAATGGAGTATTGTTTCCACTGTTCTGGGAATCTGGGAGAAAGAGGTGCAACTTACAAATTATTCCCAGAAAATGGCACAACAAGGCAAGGAGGAATTTGTTTGGAACATTTGACTGGAACATGGAATGCTTTTTCAGTTTGGAGTTGTTGAGGCATTTTTGTAAATGGAAAAAATAAATAACTATTGAAGCATTGAAAGGTGCAACGATATAAATTAGATAGGATTGCCGTTGCTAAAAGATACTGATCCAGTCGACCTCATGAGTGCTTTAGATGTCTAACTTCGGCTCGGATTTGACAGAATATTTAAGATTGCAAAATTATGAAACGGAATACTGGAAATAAAAAAGAAAATGAAAATGTGTATAAAATCATGAGAGGAATGAATAAATAGGGTGGATGCAAAGAGTCCCTTGCCCTGAATTGGGGAATCAAGAACCGGAAGACATGGGTTTAAGGTGAAGGGGGCAAAGATTTAATAGGAATCTGAGGGGTAACCTTTTCACACAAAGGGTGGCGGGTTGATGGAACAAGCTGCCAGAGGAGGTAGTCGAGGCTGGGACTATCGCAACGTTTAGGAAATAATTAGACAGGTCCATGGATAGGACAGGTTTGGAGGGATATGGGCCAAACGCAGGCGGGTGGGGACAAGTGTAGCTGGGACATTTTGGTCGGTGTGGGCGCGTTGGGCTGAAGGGCCTGTTCCCAAGCTGTTCGACTCTTTGACTGTGACTCTAAGTATAGCTTTTAATTTTAATGTACCTCACTCAGTGCATCTTGGGCATTGCTTTTTAAAATCCATTTAAAAATGACTGTGGTTTCTTTCACACGTGTATACGTTTTGCGAGTTTTGTGGCATTCATGTCCTTTTCTTTTCTCCATCTCTTTGGTATTTGCAGAATTCCATTCGTCACAACCTCTCCTTGAATAAATGTTTCATGAAAGTGCCAAGGCAGAAGGACGAGCCGGGGAAAGGAGGCTTCTGGCAGATCGACCCGCAGTACGCGGACATGTTTGTCAATGGCGTGTTTAAAAGGAGACGGATGCCTGCCACTCATTTCAGCACCATGAAGCAAAGCAAGCTGCCCCCTGTATCAGCAAGTGAAGCCTCGCTCAACCCATCGACTCAGACCTTCCTGGCCTATTCCGGGCCCGACCATCCATCCGCGCGGTACCTGGAAAATCCTCACGGCAGTCCGATTTTCAACTCCCTTGACAGCCAGCGAACTGCAAGCAAACGCAAACAAGCCTTGCCAAAGCGAACCATGAAGATGGCCAGAACTGCTAAGTCCCCTCTGCTGGCTCACGACGAAAGGGAAGCGGAGTCCCTCAAGGGAGACTTTGACTGGGCGTCAGTCTTTGACGACGTGTTTAACGTGAACGGGAGTAACTTTGAGGACTTAGACATCAACGCTGCATTGAACTCACTGGGGACAGAGCTGGACCTTACTGTCCAAGGAAGGCACATCAGCCCACAGTCCAAATGGTGCTCCATGGGCATGGACCAAGTTCTCGCGGAAACCACCAGCCAAACCTCGCAGTTTGAAGATTTCACTTTTTTCTCTGACCCTCAAAGACATCCGTGGGAGGAGATGAAAGAGGAGTTCCAAGTGACCCCTTTGAACGTAGATCAAGGCTTCAACTTCTATGAAGGGTTCTTCAATGAGATACATCAATGGGAAAGAGGAGACACCTTTCTGTGACCAGACTAATATTGATCAATCTTGAACCATTTGCTACATTAGCATTAATGCCTTGATTATTGGATATGTACAGCTTATATGAAGTTCCTTTATACTGTTGAAAAATTACCTTTGTTATTTTGTATTGTTCATCATTTTTACACTGGAATACCATTTAATAGAGATTCCTGTCATGGTTAAGAGAAAACAGTCTGAAATTCTTAATAGTTTTAAGATCATACCGTCTGATCACATACCAGATTGTACTGCTACAGGTGCAGAGTGCTGCGATATTTTTGAAGAGATGTGCTGTCAAAGCTATTTGTCATTTCAGATTCTTTATCTTTTTTTTTTGTTCAAAACCGAAAATTGCTCAACCGCACTTGACACTTTGGAGAACCGTGTTGCTGAACTGGAAAGGTGAAGCCAATAGTCAAGTCAAGCAAGCTTGCGTTAAACGGAACTGTGATAATACCACATACAGTCAATTCGGAGGAAGCTAATCGTTTTCCAAAATGGTTTCTTTGAGCGTTTCACCACTATTCTTGCTACTTGATCCAATTATTCCACTACGACCAATATTGCACTTAAAAAAAGAACTTTACTCCTCAAAAAAAGGATTATCTCAACGGTACTGCATTTTCAACTAATTTTCATTTTTTTAGAAGTTTGCTGGTGCAGTTGAATGCCTTATGGACTTGAATTAGAAATACAGGGCTTAACGTGAGGTCATTTCAAGTTATTTTATTTTAAAACTTTTTCTTGACTTGACTATTGAATGAGTGAATGTTAGATGTGGTTCTATGACTTCACAGAATCAACACCCAGACTTGTAGGATGCAAGGCATTGGTCTGACCGTATATTTTTCCACACAGAACTTATTTTACTCAGATGTACTAGTGTTATAAATGTAGTTTTGTGGAATTGATTTGGTGACTAACCTGAGCGGAGATTCTCGAGCGGAGAGAGGACATGGGTAAGATTTGATGCGACTGTATTTGGAACTGCCCTAAATCATGACAAACTCGAGGTGGAACTGACTGACACTAAAAAGAGCAAATGTCACTTGCTAAAATGAAGCAAGCATCTTGAGCTGGATTTTATATATATATATATATATATATATATGTGTATATATTTTAAAAAACCACGCAATCAATTCATCATGATTCTATGCAGAACTCCGTTCCTCATTGTCTTGGGACTGCTGCCTTGGCAATGAAGTAATGGAGGGTCCCATCCTGTGACTTTTGCAAAGAGCTGCTATGTATTCGGGAAGATGAAGTAGACAACGTCCACTAAACTGTAACTATGCCAATCTCTTTAATTCACTGAATGCAGACGAGAGTGGTGGGGGGGGGGGGGGGGGGGGGAACTCATCGGTCTTTGAGCGGAATGGATAAGTAGTCACTGTTAGATGCTTGTTTTGTTTCGAGAAGAGTGTGTTTGCCTGGATCTGTCTTTGTTAACTGACGAATGGAGCAAATTATCCTTGTGTGCAATCTCCCATTTTCTATTCTGGTTAAATGCCATTTGCCTCATTGCAATAAAAATTGTGGGGTTTAAAGCACAGAATTCTGGAGTTTTGTTTTCTAATGAATGCCCGTGTCCCCCTTGATTAGACACAAGCACGGAATATTAATATTTCTAATATGAAAAGTATTCAGAATTTGCACCAAAATGTTGGTTAAGCCTTAACGGTGAAAAATATTTATTTCAATATACAACTGCGGGTGTTTAATGGAAATATAAAGCCATTTAAAATGAAACGGGATGGCTCTTATTGGGATCAATGTCAGTGGAAGTGTTCTGCACTGTAAGTTTAGTTTAGTTGAGTTTAGAGTTACAGCGCAGTAACAGGCCCTTCAGCCCACTGAGTCCACGCCGACCATCGACCCCTGCACATTGACACTATCCTACACTCACTGGGGACAATTTGCATTTAAACCAAGCCAATATACCAGCAAACCTGCACGTCTTTGGAGTGTGGGAGGAAACCAAAGATCTCGGAGAAACCCCACGCGGTTAAGGGGAGAACGTACAAACTCCGTACAGACAGCACCCGTAGACGGGATCGAACCCAGGTCTCTGGTGCTGTATGGCAGTAGCTCTACCGCTGCGCCACCGTGTCATGTAATACCAGTAGACATATCAAATGATCAAAAGCTTACTCTGTTCTGAGATGCAGTAGTGTTAAGAATATAGCTTTGTCCCAATTGATTAGTTCACCGATAAGACATGAAAAGTTTCTGAACAGAAAGAGCAGGGATGCGAACTGAAAAAGGATATTTTTGGAGTTGTATAACCAAAACATAAATGATTGGATGGAAGAAATTGCTGAACAAATAATTTGAGTTGTCAACCATGTGTGATCGGAAGATTATTACAAGGCCTACTTCTTGGTCTACTTCTGCTCCTATGACCTATGAATACAGAATACAGAGCTTTATTTGTCATTCAGTACCAAGGTACCGAACGAAATTACATAGCAGTCACACAAAAAAAAAAAGAACACAAGACACATGACCCCAACACAAACGTCCATCACAGTGACTCGAAACACCCCTTCACTGTGATGGAGCCAACAAAACTTTCACTCTCTTCCCCACGCCCACGGACAGACAGCTCGTCCCCGACCGACCTGCACAGACCCCGCAAGGGGATGGGAGTCCCCGCGGCCGAGCCGCACCGGGTGCTGAAACGTCCCGTGGCCGAGCTGGGCGATGGAAGGCCCCGCGGCCGAGCTGCACCAGTGATGTAAAGTCCCGCGGCCGAGCAGTGCCGGGCGATGGAAGGCCCCGCGGCCGAGCTGCACCGGGCACTGTTAAGTCCAGCGGCCGGGCCGCACCGGGCGATGGAAGGCCCCGCGGGCGATGGAAGGCCTCGCGGCCGAGCCGCACCCCGCACCGTGAGGAAGAGACCTAAAAAAGAAAGGTTTTCCCCACCCCACCCCATCCCACCCCCCCCCACACATACACAGCCAAAAAACAAAAACAAAAACCATCCCAACACCGACACACAACAAAAAAAAAGGAAAAAAGATGAACAGACTGCCAGCGAGCCGCAGCCGTTAGGCGCCGCCACACGTGAAACCTATGAACCTCAACATGTTAGTTCTGATCAGATATTACCTGCAGCTTTCAATTCCATTATGAATGGACACTGGTTGGATTTGAGAATATATACTCGTTTTTTAGTGGAAACTCTTTTCTGTTACGAAGTGATGGAAATTACTGGAATTATGTGTTCTTACCCGAAATCACCAGCAATATTAAGGGTGGCACGGCGGTGCAGCGGTAGAGTTGCTGCCTTACAGCACCAGAGACCCGGGTTCCATCCTGACTGCGGGTGCTGTAAGTTCGGAGTTTGTACCTTCTAACCGCGTGGGTTTTCTCTGGGAATAGACAATAGACAATAGACAATGGGTGCAGGAGGAGGCCATTCGGCCCTTCGAGCCAGCACCGCCATTCAATGTGATCATGGCTGATCATTCTCAATCAGTACCCCGCTCCTGCCTTCTCCCCATACCCCCTGACTCCGCTATCCTTAAGAGCTCTATCTAGCTCTCTCTTGAATGCATTCAGAGAATTGGCCTCCACTGCCTTCTGAGGCAGAGAATTCCACAGATTCACAACTCACTGACTGAAAAAGTTTTTCCTCATCTCAGTTCTAAATGGCCTACCCCTTTTTCTTAAACTGTGGCCCCTTGTTCTGGACTCCCCCAACATTGGGAACATGTTTCCTGCCTCTAACGTGTCCAACCCCTTAATAATCTTATAAATTTCGATAAGATGTCCTCTCATCCTTCTAAATTCCAGTGTATACAAGCCCAGTCGCTCCTGCCTTTCAACATACGACAGGCCGGGAAGCACCAGTTTCCAACCACAATCCGAAGACGTACTGGCTTGTAGGTTAATTGGCTTTGGTAAGAATTGTAAATTGTCCCTAGTGTGTGGGATAATGCTAGTGTACGGGGATCGCTGGTCGGCGCGGACTCGGTGGGCCCGAGCTGTACCTCTTAACTAAACTAAATATCAGCCAGGGTTGGTCTGACATTTTGAAGAGCTGGCAAACTTGTTTATTTGACAAGGCAGTATTGACAACCCAGGTGTTCTCAGGGAAAATTGGAAACCAGGTTAGTGCTACCTGATGCCTTAAACAATGCATCAACCCTGCGGTCTTGCACGGACTCTGACTGCAATACTGTTTTCATTCACAAAATGCTGGAGTAACTCAGCAGGTCAGGCAGCATCTCAGGAGAGAAGGAATGGGTGACGTTTCGGGTCGAGACCCTTCTTCAGACTGAAGAAGGGTCTCGACCCGAAACATCACCCATTCCTTCTCTCCTGAGATGCTGCCTGGCCTGCTGAGTTACTCCAGCATTTTGTGAATAAATACCTTTGATTTGTACCAGCATCTGCAGTTATCTTCGTACACACACTGTTTTCATCATCAAGATCAAGAAGATTCAAGATAGCTTTATATGTCATCCAATATTGGACGAAATTCAGTCACCCGCAGTCCAACAATAAAAGCATTAAATAGGCATTAAAATTACACAACCCCAAAAACACACAAAAAATGAAACATCCATCAAAGAAACCTCCATCACAGTGAGTCTCCTCCAGTCCTCTCCTCACCGTGATGGAAGGCCACAATGTCTTTCCCTTCTCCTGCCGTCTTCTCCCGCGGTCAGGTTGTTGTGTTGAACATTGGCTGGGTGCATGGGACGAACTTATGAATCTTGCTGAAAAATGAAGTGGGTGTTAGTCCCACTTTTTCACTACAGAATTTAATCTCTTCGAAGTGAAGTATTAAAAGTAGACGAGGGTCAATGCACAATTTGATCAATTGTTTCAATTCACTAGTTTGTGTTTGGAAAACAAGTGTTAGATTCCCCTTTAGAAGAACAGCCGTTCAAACTAATGTGAAATGAGGAGTTTGAGAATTAAATGTGCAACCATGCAAATGAAATCAAACGTCTTGCCCACATGCGAGGTATTGAAACTGGAACTTTCTTTATCGGTATATCTGTTACCTACAAGATTTTCCACTGAGCCGTTTGGAGAGGAAGATTTAGAATTTCCTCAGCCTTTTGGAAGTAATCACATTTTTAATCTTTTTTTTAAAAATTGCCAGACTTTACCACTTCCCATTCTCTCCTTCAAAAAACAAAATGTTGGAAGAACTCCACGGGGTCAGGCAGCATCTGCTACCTTACGGCACCAGGTACCCTGATTGGATCCTGACCAAGGGTGAAGAAGGGTCTGAAGGGTCTGAAGAAGGGTCTCGACCCGAAACGTCACCCATTCCTTCTCTCCCGAGATGCTGCCTGACCTGCTGAGTTACTCCAGCATTTTGTGAATAAATCGATTTGTACCAGCATCTGCAGTTATTTTCTTATACTACTGGTTGCTCCACTGCGATTTCTCTTCGAGGTATGTCCACTTTGAAGAAGTTCTCCTCCTCTCTTCGACGAGTGTTTAGCAACATGCTCTCTCGCTGCTCCCCCTCTGTGATTTCTCCTGCCCTCCTACTCTACGACCACATCTTGACCCAGACTCGCTACCACAGCCACATCTGCTTCCTTGGGACTTGCCTGCGCCTCCATCTTCTGCCTCGTGGTTTCCAGCTCCGTTTCCAGACCTCCCAATTCGGACCCAACCCGGACTACCGCCTCCAACAGACCATCTGCCACTTCTCTGAACAGTTTTCTTTCCGTGCCCTGGCTGGGATGCGCAGGCACCAGCAGGCCCTCTCTCTGATCAGTCTGAAGAAGGGTCTTGACCCGAAACGTCACCCATTCCTTCTCTCCCGAGATGCTGCCTGACCTGCTGAGTTACTCCAGCATTTTGTGAATAAATCTGACCAAGGGTGACGTCTGTATGGAGTTTGTACATTCTCTCTGTGACCGCGTGGGTTTTCACCGGGTGCTCTGGTTTCCTCCCACACTCCAAAGACACGCCGGTTTGTAGGTTGATTGGCTTCAGTAAAAAAAATTGTAAATTGTCCCCGAGTGTTTAGGGTGGTGTTAGTGTACGAGGATCGCTGGTTGGTGTGGACTCGGTGGGTCTATCTCTGAAGTCTAAATGTCTAAATCTGTGGAGGGAATGGGCTGATGATGTTTTGGGGTGGGATCCTTCTTCAGACCGAAGCATTGTCTTGTCCATTCCGTCCACCGATGATGCCTGGTCCATTGTTCCTCCAGCACTTCGCTTCTTGCTCAAGACTCTAGCGTCTGCAGTTTCTTGTGTGTCTCCATTCCCTCTTTGTCACTTTCAGCACATACATAATTAGTTCCATTCATTGAAGAAATTATCCCTGGTTATTAAAATATTCAATAAACTGGCGATTGCTAAAAGCTATAAACCATATGGAAACCCAAACTCAACAAAATTACCCCAGATCTTTCAGGTTATAGAAATCTTGTGTTCAACCTTAGAAATCTCCACCGCACTGAAGTATGTTATTTGGATTTAGACTGAATTAATTCATTAATGATCTATCTGTTGGAAAATCTACTGGCAGATAAAGGTTTGAGTACTTCTCAATTGTGATTGTTCTTTTACCTTTATTAACTTTAATGTGAAGAATATAAATGGTATTGAATTTAATTATATGCTAGTTCCATAATGCAGAATAGGAAGTAACGAGATGGAAAAGATAGAACCAAGTTATCAATAGAACTGGGTAAACGAATCTAATTTTATTTGGCAGCGGAAATTGCTTTCATTGCATTACTAGATGAGTTATTTAATTAGGATATTTCAGGGAGGATGAAGTTGGTCTGGTAGGTAGTAATAATCAAAAGGAATAAGAAGATGAAGTTCGATTTGGTTATTTAACTAATTTAGAGTCATAGAGTGAAACAGTGTGGAAACAGGCCCTTTGGCCCAACATGCTCATAACATGTCCCAGCTACACTAGTCCCACCTGCCTGCGTTTGGTCCGTATCTCTCCAAACCTGTCCTATCCATGTAGCTGTCTAAATGTTTCTGAAACATTGGGATAGTCCCTGCCTCAGCTACATCCTCTGTCAGCTCATTCCATACACCCACCAACCTTTGTGTGAAAAAGTTACCCCTCAGATTCCTATTAAATCTTTTCCCCTTCATCTTGAACCTCTGTCCTCTGGTCCTCGATTCCCGTACTCTGGGCACGAGACTCTGAGCATCTACTCCTCTCATGTTTTTTATGCACCTCTATAAGATAACCTCTCATCCTCCTGCAAATTTCTATCATTTATTTTACGGTCGATGTACCAAAAAGTCACCATTGGAAATATTGGGTGTGCCTGTCCAGATTCAGTAGCATCAGACATTTAAATAAGTGGATTTTATGAGTCAGGGCTGGAGTTTGTAGTGTGTTGAACCTCAGATGAACTAATCTCCTCTGCCTGCAGGTGATCTGTAGTCCACAATGCTCAGCATATCCATGTGACTATCTAAAAGTCTCTCAGATGCCACTATCGTACCTGCCTCCACCACAACCCCTGGTTCCAGGCCCCCACCCTACCTCTGATCTTAAAAGCCCCTGCCGCGCACATTTCCTTTAAACTTTGCCCCTCTCACCGTAAAGCTGTGCCCACTGGTCTTTGATAATCAATATTTCCTTTGGAAATAGTTTTTATCCTAATATATAATAATATTAATATAATATTCCTTTATCGCTTAAGTCAGCAAAAGAAGGAGAGGATCGTCATTAGTAAGCGAAAATATTTCATGAAGTGATTTTTAAAAAATTAAAAGTGAAAATATTGTATCTCTAAAGAACAATTTACCTGGAACAAGAACAATTTTTTTTCGAGGTACTGATTAACCTGTGCGTTCTTGTCATTTTGTGTTTTTTAATTAATATGGCTGGTTGTGTAAGGATCACACCTTGCAGTGCACAGTGATTAATCCAGTCTCCTAAACATGTTTTTACATTTTAACCAAATGGTCTTCGTTTCTTGGACTACATTGGAACTTGTGGAGCACAAGGCGTTTAAGGGTGGCACCGTGGCACAGTGGTAGAGTCACTGCCTTACACCCCCAGAGACCTGGGTTCCATCCTGACCACGGGTGGTGTCTGTACGGAGTTTGCACGTTCTCCCCGTGACCGCGTGCGTTATTTCCCCCGGGTGCTCCGGTTTCCTCCCACACTCCAAAGACATGCAAGTTTGAAGGTTAATTGGCCTCAGTAAAAATTGTAAGTTCTCCCTAGTATGTAGGATAGTGTTAGTGTACGGGGATCGCTGGGCGGCACGGACTCGGTGGGACGAAGAGCCTGTTTCTGCGCTATATCTCTAAACTAAACTAAACTAAACTATGAGATGGAGTAGCGCGAATTGGAGTGAAAGCAGGGAAGAGGGACACTTGGGGCATCTTGCCTTCACTTGCTGTCTGATAGAATAGGGTGCTTCATCCTACCAAAACTTTTTTAAGTAAACATTTTTTTTTTAGAGATACAGCGCGGAAACAGGCCCTTCGGCCCACCGAGTCCGTGCCGCCCAGCGATCCCCGCACATTAACACTATCCTACACACACTAGGGACAATTTGTACATTTTACCCAGTCAATTAACCTACATACCTGTACGTCTTTGGAGTGTGGGAGGAAACCGAAGATCTCGGAGAAAACCCACGCAGGTCACGGGGAGAACGTACAAACTCCATACAGACGGCGCCCGTAGTCAGGATCGAACCCGAGTCTCAGGCGCTGCATTCGCTGTAAGGCGGCAACTCTACCGCTGCGCCACTGTCTACGCCACTTCTACCACTTGAAGCAAATTAGGTCATACACGTTCAAGTATCTTCCTTCTTTAACATCCATTTAGCACCATGCACACCTTTCCTGCTCTCAAAAGGTTTTATTTACAATCTGTTGCATGGAAAGGAAAAATAAATAAAATGTTATTACCGTATCACTTTCAGAAATGATTTCCTGAGAACTCCTGCCAGTTGGTCTCGATGGCTATAAGCAAACTCAACCTCTTAAGATTCACTGTTCAACGATTCACAGAAGCACAGGACTTTCACGGCTCGGAGTGTTTCAAATTGGTCAGCTTCGTCAACCAATTTCTCCAAGGGTCTCTGGATAATGGTTTAGTGTGGAGACAGTCCCTTCAGCCCACCGAGTCCACGCCGACCATCGATCACATGTACAACAGTTCTATGTGATCTCATTCTTTGCATCCTGCACACTAGGGGCCATTTACAGAAGTCAATCAACCTGCAAACCCACGCGTCTTTGGGATGTGGGAGGAAAGCGGAGCACCCGGAGAAAGCCCACAAGGTCCCAGGGAGTACGTACAAACTCCAAACAGACAGCACCTGTAGGAATGATGTGAATTTATGGAAGGGGGTGGGGGGGGGGGGGGGGGGGGGGGGGGGGGGGGGTGGAGGGGGAGGGGGAGGGATGAGATGGAGGGGCCGTGGCTACCATGTAGAGGGAGACAGGATGTCCTTAATTCCCCCCCCACTGGTCTGGGTCTTTATCTGGTTTCTCACCTCTGCTGCTCTGCTAATGGTTTTGCGAGTGGCGGCTGTATTGTGATGCTCAATGCACAGCAGTTGTACAAACAGGTCATCATTATTCATGTGTGCCACCGAAAGGAAGTCTTTAAAACAGGAAGAAACTTTTACTGGGAACTGCAAATCTCCATTTGGAGATGTTGTTTTAAGCCCACAGTGGTGATAATCTCCCTGTAATGACCACTCAGCAGGTGATCATGTATAATTCCATCTCTCCCTGCTGGCTTAGTGTCCGAGTCAACAGACACTGAAGATAGACGCAAAATGCTGGAGTAACTCAGTGGGACAGGCAGCATCTCTGGAGAATATGGACAGGGACAAAATGCTGGAGTAACTCAGTGGGACAGGCAGCATCTCTGGAGAATATGGACAGGGACAAAATGCTGGAATAACAGTGGGACAGGCAGCATCTCTGGAGAATATGGACAGGGACAAAATGCTGGAGTAACTCAGTGGGACAGGCAGCATCTCTGGAGAATATGGACAGGGACAAAATGCTGGAGTAACTCAGCGGGACAGGCAGCATCTCTGGAGAGAAGGAATGGGTGACGTTTTGGATCGGAATCCCTGTTCAGTCTCTCTCCAGTGTCTCCCAATTCCTTGCATGTCAGTATAAATGTACTTAAAGATTTGTTCACGTTTCTATAATAGCTTTCCAAGGATGACGAGTCTGACGAAGGGTCTCGACCCGAAACGTCACCCATTCCTTCTCTCCAGAGATGCTGCCTGACCCGCTGAGGTACTCCAGCATTTTGTGTCTATCTTCGGTGTAAACCGGCATCTGCAGTTCCATCCTCCTCAACAGACACTGACCTCTGAAGTTTGCGACATAAAACCTCTCCACTTTGCCAGCTCTCTCTCACGGTCAACAATCTCCTGAGAGTGACCCATTTTGAAGACAGGTTCAGATATTTCCATCTCGCTCTCAATATACCATGCACTCGGATGGCAGACTGCTATCCTTGAAGAGCAAAAGCAATGAATTCACTTAGACCATCAGCGAGCAACTATCGGACATAAATCACAAGCCGAGACACAAGCACTGTTTTCTCAGATGCTGGTTAACAAAAACAAAGACTCAAAATGGCAGAGTAACTCAGCAGGTCAGGCAGCATCTCTGGAGAAAGACACAAGATGCTGAAGTAACTTAGCGGGTCGGGCAGCATCTCTGGAATAAAGAAATGGGTGACATTTCGGATCGTAACCGTTCCTCAGATTGAGAGTCAGGGGAGAGGGAGACTAGAGGTATGGAAAGGTACAGAGGAAATCAGAGCCAGAACCAATGACCAAGGAAAGGTGGAGCTCACAATGGTCCATTGTTGGCTGTGGAAGAGGTGACAACGAAGGGATATGGCGTAGGATATGGCGTATGCCATAGCAGCTGCGGCTTACCTGCGGTCCATTTGTCTTTGTGTTTTTGTTGGTTTTTTTTTGTCTTAATTGTAGTTGTGATGTGGTGTTTTTGTGTTTGTGTACTATGTGTGTATATGGGGGGGAGGGGGGGAACTGTAAAATTGTAAATATGTGTCCCTTCCGAACCTTTGTTTTCTGGGCCGTGTCTCCGTTCCTGCTGCGGCCTACCATCGGCCCAACTCCTGGAGCTGTCGGCCTCCAGGGCTCCGGTTCGCAGAGCCCGCGGATCGGACTTACCATCAGCGGAGCCGGCCGTCTTCGGAGGCTGCGGGAGCAGCTGCGACTCGCCTTAGGCTCGGGCCGCGTGGATGCCGACATCGGGAGCTCCGGCAGCGGCAGCGTGTTCGCCCGCCCCGGATCGCGGGGCTTGGGTCGCGGACATTTCACCGTCCGGCGCGGCCTAAGATAGGCCGCGGGATATTTCTCTGCTGGGCGGGGGCTTCAATGTCGGGAACCACGACCGCCCCGACGTGCAGCAACAGCGGCAGCAGCAGCGTGTTCGCCCGTCCCAGATCGGACTTATCATCGGCGGAGCCGGCCGTCTTCGGAGGCTGCGGGAGCGGCTGCGACTCGCCTTAGGCTCGGCCCGCTGCGGACCGTCCGGCGCATCCTGCAACCACAACAACCTGACCGCGGGAGAGGACAGCAGGAGAAGGGAAAAGACATTGTGGCCTTCCATCACAGTGAGGAGAGAGAGGACTGGAGGAGGAGACTCACTGTGATGGATGTTTTCTTGATGGATGTTTCTTTTGTGTGTTTTGGGGGTTGTGTAATTTTAATGCCTATTTTGATGCTTTTTTGTTGGACTGTGGGTGACTGAATTTCGTCCAATTTGGATGACAATAAAGCTATCTTGAATCTTGAATCTTGAATCTTGAATCTTGAATCTTGAATCTTGAATCTTGAATCTTGAATCTTGAATCTTGAATCTTGAATCTTGAATATGCAGATGTGAACAGTGGAACTGGCAGGATGACCAGGGTGGGGGAGAGACGGAGAGAGAGGGAATGCGGGGGTTACTTGAAATTAGAGAAATCAAAACTCATACCGCTGGGTTGTAAGCTGCCCAAGCGAAATATGAGGTGCCGTTCCTCCAATTTGTGTGCGGCATCACTCTGACAGAGATCTCTGGTGAACATGGATAGGTGACGTTTCAGGTTGGGCCCTTTCTCCATACTCTGGTGGTGGGGAGAATGCTGGAAGAGAGGTAGGAGCAGGACAAAGCCTGGCAGGTGTGAGGGGAGGGAGTTTGATAAGCAGATGGCTGGACAAAGGCCAGAGATTGAAAGGCAAAACATGAGAGGTCAGGAGATGAGGATATAAGAGGCACAAATTGTGCATCTCTCTGTTTTGTAAGCTGTCTCTCATGGCCAACAATCTCCTGAAAATGTACCATTTTGACAACACTTTCAGATATTTCCGTCTCACTGACTGGACATCGTCCACTTGGATGAGAGACTGTTTTTCATGAAGAACAAAGGAAAGGAACTCACCATCATATAATGGCCAACTATCTGACATAAATCACAAGCGAAGGCACAAAGTACTAGAGTAACTCAACGGGACAGGCAGCATCCCTGGAGACCATGGATAGGTGACGTTTCAGGTCAGGACCCTTCTTCAGATGGACCCTTCTCTTAGCTCTTAGGGCTAATTGAATCAAGGGATATGGGACTAAGCAGGAACGGGGTACTAATTTTGGATGATCAGCCATGATCGTAGAGAGAGCTAGATAGAGCTCTTAAGGATAGCGGAGTCATGGGGTATGGGGAGAAGGCAGGAACGGGGTACTGATTGAGAATGATCAGCCATGATCACATTGAATGGTGGTGCTGGCTCGAAGGGCCGAATGGCCTCCTCCTGCACCTATTGTCTTTTGTCTACTGTCTATTGAATGGCGGTGCTGGCTCGAAGGGCCGAATGGCCTACCCCTGCATCTATTTTCTATGTTTCTGTTTCTTCAGACCGATCTGACCAAGCGTCTAAAGAAGAGTCTCAACCTATCCATGTTCTCCAAAGATGTAGCCTGACCCACTGAATTACTCCAGCACATTTGTGTCTTTTTAAAATTATAAACCAGCATCTGCAGTTCCTTGTTTCTACATAGATCACTGGTGACCCAGCACTTCAACACTGTCAGCCAACAGAACCCTAACATGCACTACTTCATTGAGTTCAATGAATCCAGTACTTTCCCGCATTTGAATCTTCCCGCACTCCCAGTACTATGATTCACATCTTGTCCTTGGTTTTTTTGCTATCTTTATTTAGCTTTGTTTGTCTTTAAATTATGCTGGAGCTTACCATGATGAATGTTTAACATTTACAAACATATTGGGGTTAATCATTAAGCAATACAAATTAGAGTTTACTATCTTTCTCCTCAGTCCAAACCTATTAGCACCACGTTATATAAGTGCTTTGTCCTGATTGAGTATTGGGTTGAAGTAATCGTGACATTATTATGAAAGAAAAACTAAATACACACGTTTTAGCTTGGGTTGAGCCCAGTTAGGTACTGCTTAAACACACGTATTATTGAACATAGTATTCATAGAACAGGCCGACTCATGGATGTAACAGTATATTCCTGAAACAGGGAGGTGCAGTGTAATCATGAGACCGAGTTTCTATCTGTAAGCAGTTATATAATGTGATGTTAATAGCTTTGGACTGAAGAGGAAGATAGGAAACTAATTTGTGTGACTTAATGATTAATGGGAATATTAATTGAGTCTTCTCAGCATAGAGGGCAGAGAAAGAAAAGATGATAAAAGTGGTAGTGTATAAAAACAATAGAAAATAGAAAATAGGTGAAGGAGAAGGCCATTCGGCCCTTCGAGCCAGCACCGCCATTCAATGTGATCATGGCTGATCATTCTCAATCAGTACCCCGTTCCTGCCTTCTCCCCATACCCCCTGACTCCGCTATCCTTAAGAGCTCTATCTAGCTCTCTCTTGAATGTATTCAGAGAATTGGCCTCCACTGCCCTCTGAGGCAGGGAATTCCACAGATTCACAACTCTCTGACTAAAAAAGTTTTTCCTCATCTCTGTTCTAAATGGCCTACCCCTTACTCTTAAACTGTGGCCCTTGGTTCTAGATTTTAATTGGTGCTTTAATAATGTTTAATCATTTAACAACACATTATAGTTGGGTTTAACTCAAAGCAGATTGGTGATAATTGGGTAAAAATAATTCAACACTGTGGCCCCAGACTCCCAAAAACAAGCTAAAGCTAATAGAAGATAGACACAAAAAGCTGGAGTAACTCAGCTGGACAGGCAGCATCTCTGGAGAGAAGGAATGGGTGACATTTCGGGTCGAGACCCTTCTTCAGGCTAGTTAGGGAAAAGAGGGAAATGAGAGATATAGTTGATGATGTAGAGTGATAAACAACAATGAATGAAAGATATGCTATAATAAGAGTTGTGTAAGAGAATAACTGCAGATGCTGGTACAAATCGAAGGTATTTATTCACAAAATGCTGGAGTAACTCAGCAGGTCAGGCAGCATCTCAGGAGGGAAGGAATGGGAGTTTAGTTTAGTTTAGTAATACAACACAGAAACAGGCCCTTCAGCCCACCGAGTCCGCACCGACCAGCCATCCCCACACTTTTACACTATCCTACACACACCAGGGACAATTATTTTACATTAATACCACGCCAATTAACCTACAAACCTGTACGTCTTTGGAGTCTGGGAGGAAACTGAAGAGAAAACCCACGCAGGTGACAGGGAGAATGTACAAACTCCGTACAGACAGTACCCATAGTCGCGATCAAACCCAGTTCTCTGGCGCTGTAAGCGCTGTAAGGCAGCAACTCTACCACTGCGCCATCCAATAAAAATAAATAAACTTAATTTAGATCTAAATAAACTTAAACCATGATATCTTTCCCAAGCATTTAATTAAATAATCATCTCACAAAGACATATTTATATTTTGGTTTTAGTTTTAGAGATAAAGCGTGGAAATATGCCTTTTGGCCCACCATGACCAAGCTGACCAGGTGATCGCTGGTTGACACGCACTTGATGGGCCGATGGGCCTGTGTCCACCCTGTACCGCACCGTGCGTGCGGCACGGTGGCGCAGCGGCAGAGTTGCTGCCTTACAGCGAATGCAGCGCCGGAGACTCAGGTTCGATCCTGACTACGGGCGCCGTCTGTACGGAGTTTGTACGTTCTCCCCGTGACCTGCGTGGGTTTTCTCCGAGATCTTCGGTTTCCTCCAACACTCCAAAGACGTACAGGTATGTAGGTTAATTGACTGGGTAAAATGTAAAAAAAATTGTCCCTAGTGGGTATAGGGCAGTGTTAATGTGCGGGGATCGCTGGGCGGCGCGGACTCAGTGGGCCGAAGGGCCTGTTTCCGCGCTGTATCTCTAAATCTAAAAAAAAATCTAAATCTAAAAGTAAAGTCCAAAGAACTGGAAAAAAAACAGATTCTGTCAGCGCATAGAACAGGTCATTCAGTATCAGAATGGGAAAAGGTGGTTTAAAATTCAGGGGCAATACTTCACTGGCACTGGCTTTCTGTGTTAGTCATAGAGTCGTAGAGTGATACAGTGTGGAAATGGGCCCTTCAGCCCACCTTGCCCACGCCGACCAACATGTCCCATCTACACTAGTCCCACCTGCCTGTATATGGCCCATATCCCTCTGAACCTGTCCTATCCATATACTCGTCTAAATGCTTCTTAAACATCGTGATAGTCCCTGCCTCAACTACCTCCTCTGGCAGCTCGTTCCATACACCCACCACCCTTTGCGCAAGAAAGTTACCCCTCAGTTTCCTATAAAATCTTTCCCCCCTCACCTTAAACCTATGTCCTCTGGTCCTCGATTCCCCTACTCTGGGCAAGAGACTCTGTGCATCCACCCTATTTAATCCTCTCATGATTTTATACACGTCTATAAGATCACCCCTCATCGTCCTGCGTTCTGTGGTGCTACATAAAATGCTGCACAGTGCTTCAATGCAATGGGTTAGTTACATAGTTTGGGACCAAAACTGTAAACGAAAGACCCCGGGTTATATTTCAACTATTTCCCTTGAGACTCCTTAATACAATTTAGCTGCACGAAAACCAACTGTTAGCATGGAGTTTCAATTTATTTATTCAGCAGGGTATGGGATAACAAGAGAGGAGGATTCCCTGTGTGTACAGCATGTGGCAAATCCATAAAAGTATTTTTGTCCAATTTTATAAAGGCTGCCTATGTCATATTACTCCCGTGAGGAAATTAACACCTAAAATTTGAAGTCCTTATTAAATTTAGCAAAGGTCCAACATCATTTGCTGCAGGTGGACACGAAACACTGGAGTAACTCAGTGGGACAGGCAGCATCTCTGGAGAGAAGGAATGGGTGACGTTTCAGGTCGAGACCCTTCTTCATTTACTGCATTCGGCAGGTCGATCCTCCATTGTTAAACTAGAAATACAAAGCCACACATTCTCTAACAACTAGCAGGCCAATTGAGCTTGAAAGGTCTGATAATTATATTGTGTAGGAAGGAACTGCAGAAGCTGGTTTAAACCGAAGATAGACACAAAAAGCTGGAGTAACTGAGCGGGACAGGCAGCATCTCTGGAGTTAAGTCAAGTTCAAGTCAAGTTTATTTGTCACATACACATAAATGTGCAATGAAATGAAAGATTACCCACAGTCTGGAGAGAAGGAATGGGTGACGTTTCGGGTCGAGACCCTTCTTCAGACTAGTTAGTGATGAGGGAAACGAGAGATATAGATGATGATGTAGAGAGATAAAGAACAATGAAGGAATTATATGCAAAAAAGTAACGATGATAAAGGGAACAGGCCATTAGCTGTCTGTTGAGTGGAAACGAGAAGCTGGAGCGGCTTGGGTGGGGGAGGGATAGAGAGAGAGAGGGTTACTTGAAGTTAGAGAAGTAAAGAGATAATTATATTGTTCCACATTTATTTTTACAGCTTTTCACAGAAAAATTGAATGAGTCTGTTTGAATTGAAAATTAGTTCTCCCTGTGACCATGTGAGTTTCCTCCAGGTACCTCCCACATCTCAAAGATGTGCAGTTTATAGGCTAATTAGCTTCTGCTCAATTGGCCCTGGTGTGCAGGGAATGGATGTGAAAGTGGGAGAACATAAAATAACATTTGGAGCCTCACAGTGGCGCAGCGGTAGAGTTGCTGCCTTTCTGCGCAAGAGACCCGGGTTCGATCCGACACACTGGGGACAATTTACAATTTTTACTGAAGCCAATTAACCTACAAAGCTGCACGTCTTTGGAGTGTGGGAGGAAACCGGAGCACCCGGGGAAAACCAGCGCGGGTCACGGGAGGAAAAGTTGAATGAGTCTGTTTGAAATGAAAATTAGTTGAAACACATGTTACCACATCTTCGTATGGACTCCGTACAGACAGCACCCGTGCTCAGGATCGAACCCGGGTCTCTGGCGCCGTAAGGCAGCAAGTCTAATGTGCACTGGGACGAATGTGAACAAGTGTGAATGTGAAAATGTAGAAATAAATTTAACAGAAGATGGACACAGAATGCTGGAGTAACTCAGCGGGGGACAGGCAGCATCTCTGGAGAGAAGGAATGGGTGACGTTTCGGGTCGAGACCCTTCCTCATATAAATAATCTTAGAGTTTTGGAAACACATGGGCAGGCGGATAAGGACAAAAGATGTGGTGACATGTGTTTCAATACCTCTTACCACTTGGCTGGCTTTTTATCTCTACTCTAGTTCTAATGTATTGTCTAATGTGGTTATGGAACCCATTATTCATTTGGCATCCAATCAATATGTGAATTTGCAATAGGAGTTTTATTCATTTACTTCTTCCATTCAATGTGGCTTCAGTCGAACAAATATTTCATGATTTGTGTACAGATAGTCTATAATAAACTGATAACAAAATTAAATGGCTTGGGAGGCTCTCAGAACGAAAAAAAAAATGTATTAGATTCTGCCACAACAATAGATATAGTAACTTATTTTCATCAGATGCTGAAACATTGTTGCATGTTAATCAATCAACAATTTCTCCTCCTTCATCTTGATTTGTTACAGCTTATTCAATGTAATTATTGATTAGATTTACGTCACACCGTAGCTGTGAGCTGTATGCTCCTTTTAGGAGATAGCAGTGTGGAGCTGGAAAGTACAGAGCCAGACACAAGGCTTTACCTCGCACTAAATGTTATTCCCTTATCATGTATCTTCTTCGTAGGCCCCCCTCGGTCATGGCTGACCATGGGTGATGCATCCTAGTCGGCTGCTTGCTCCACACCTCGGCTGGAGCAGCGTCGCTTGTGGCTGAAGAGACCGATGCGGGAGTGACGGTCTCTGTCGCAAAGGTCACACTTGTGCGCGGTCTCTGGTCTGTTGACGTTGCTGCGCTCCTTTCTGCGTGCCCGCCTTTCTGCCGCTGCGTTCGTCAGTTTAATGTATCTATGCACTGTAAAAGGATGCACTCTAAATGGATCGATTGTAATCGTGTTTTGTCTTTCAGCTGACTGGTTAGCGCGCAACGAGAAGCTTTTCGCTGTACCTCGGCACACGTGACGATAAACCAAACTGAACTGACAAACTAAACTAAACATATAGAGTTATCACAAAATACTGGAGTAACTCAGCAGGTCAGGCAGCATCTCAGGAGAGAAGGAATGGGTGACGTTTCGGGTCGACCCGAAACGTCACCCATTCCTTCTCTCCTGAGATGCTGCCTGACCTGCTGAGTTACTCCAGCATTTTGTGATACCTTCGATTTGTACCAGCATCTGCAGTTATTTTCCTACTAAACATATAGAGGTGTTTATTATTGCAAGAACTAGAAAGTTATCCTAATACCATAGAATTCACTACAAACCCCCTCAACCCCTCCTCTTTCTCTTGCCACATCCCCTTTCATCCCCCTCTTTCCCCTGTGCCCCACCAGGACTCGCACTTATTTCTCCCCTCCCCCTCCCCTTCCACCGACATTCCATCCTCCAGCTTCACAATTCGCATCTCTTCAATCCTTTGGTCTCATACCTTTTTTTCACCTCTGACCTTTGTTTCACCCCACTGCCTTTCAAAAGCGCTCCTCACCTGCATCAACCCTCCTCTCTTCTAGCTTTCTTTCCCCCCCCTCCCTCCCCCCCCCCCCCCCCCCCCTTCAATCGGTCTGAAGAAGCGTCCTGACTCAAAATGGTGGCGCAGCGGTAGAGTTGCCGTCTTACAGCGAATGCAGCGCTGGAGACTCAGGTTCGATCCTGACCACGGGTGCTGTACTGTACGGAGTTTGTACGATCTCCCCGTGACCTGCGTGGGTTTTCTCCGAGATCTTCGGTTTCCTCACACACTCCAAAGACGTACAGGTATGTAGGTTAATTGGCTTGGCAAATGTAAAAATTGTCCCTAGTGGGTGTAGGATAGTGTTAATGTGCGGGGATCGCTGGGCGGCACGGACCCGGTGGGCCGAAGGGCCTGTTTCTGCGCTGTATCTCTAAATCTAAATCTAAAATCTAAAATGTCACTCATCCTTTTTCTCCACAGATGCTGCTGAGGCACTGAGTTACTACAGCACTTTGTATCTGACTTTGGTATAAACCAGCACCTGCAGTTCCTAGTTTCTACCTGCTGCCCGACCCGCTGAGTTACCCCAGCACTCCGACCCTTTGTTTTTGCAAAACAGCATCTGCAGTTCCTTGTTGATAATATGATGCTCAATGACCTCTCAACTAATCAAATTTTCCTAAGAAACATTTGGTAAAATGATACAGCTTTTCATTTTTTTACTATTCTGTTATACTATAGTATTCATTTTGCAATATACATCCTGATTCTTGTTTGATATCACGGCTCACTTGCATTACATTGACTTGTTGCATTTCACAGACTAGGCTCTTCCCAAAGTCTTTTACGCCCCAATGCATGGCTTTTGAAGTGTAATCAGCGGCACCATGCGGCAGGTAGTGCAGCCGCCTGGCTACCCGTGTTCAGTTCTCGGAAAAGAGTCTAGGACCAGAGGTCACAGCCTGAGAATTAAAGGGCGCTCTTTAAGACAGGAGGTGAGGAGGAACTTCTTCAGTCAGAGGGTAGTTAGTCTATGGCTAAGTCAATGGATATTTTGTAAGGCAGAGATAGACAAATTCTTGATCAGAACGGGTGACAAGGAGAAGGCAGGAGAATGGGATTAGGAGGCAGAGTTCAGCCACTGATTGAATGGTGAAGTGGACTCAATAGACAATAGACAATAGGTGCAGGAGCAGGCCCTTCGAGCCAACACCGCCATTCAATGTGATTCGATGGGCCGAATGGCCTAATTCTACTCCTATAACCTGTGAACTTGTGAATTCTGGCGCTGGTGCTTAATTGCTCAGAAGGAATGAAAAGAAGGCTTGGTGCTGCCTGTGAGGACTCGTAGCCTGAGGTGGCGGGCGGTAAAAGTGAGCCTTGGATTCTGATGCCAACGACCGAGTGCCAGAAAAAAATCTCAACGGCCTTAGAACGAGTTCAGGAAAGGTCAGCACACGTCCTTCTTTATGAGTCTCTTGCCATGCACCTGCTTTCTCTTCTTTGTTCCTCCACATCCTTTCGCACCTGGCTCACTGTATTCACCACCGTTCACACCGGCCTCCTCTCTCTCTCTGCCGTTTGTCACCCCCTCTCACGAGCGCTAACATCCAGTGTTGCGGTGCTAATTTTTTTAGGTGCCGGAGCTCACTGTCTGTGCTCTATGACTATGACTCTCGGCTCTCAGAGATGGAATGGGATAGGATCATTCTGATTGCTGAAGGGCCTCATTTCCCTCATAATGGAATATGAGTCTGAAGAAGGGCCTCAACCCGAAACATCACCCATTCCTTCTCTCCAGAGATGCTGCCTGACCCGCTGAGTTACTCCAGCATTTTGTGTCTTTATTCGATTTAAACCAGCATCTGCAGTTCTTTCCGACACATAACACCTAGGGGGATCAGCCATCTAAATACACGTATAGTTTTGAAAGCACTAAACACTCATAGAATTTAAAAAAACATTGCAATTAACCTGAAAAAAATAATGATCGCTCCTTTAAATATAACCAGGGTGATGTCTCTTCTTGCTGTTGATCTTGTCTTCAGTTGTGTGTGCTTAAGAGAGTATTGAGATCCAAGGTGTTAATGTGCAGGAAGGAACTGCAGATGCTGCTTTACACTGAAGGTAGACACAAAATGCTGGAGTAACTCAAAGGTCCAGGCAGCATTTCTGGAGAAAAGGAACAGGTGATGTTTTGGATCGAGACCCTTCATAATGCTGATTGGTGTTCGAATCTCCCAGTTTCGGAGAATTTTGACGGTCTTTTGTTTTCTTCTAATGGTAATGACCCACTGAGAGGCATTGGTCATCCCACTAGAGTCTGTGATTAGTTTCGTTTCGTTTAGTTTCGTTTAGTTTAGAGATTAGTTTAGTTTAGTTCTGAGATACAGCACGGAAACAGGCCCACTGAGTCCGCGCCGACCAGCGATCCCCGCACATTAACACTATCCTGCACACACAAGGGACAATTTTACACACACACCAAGCCAACTAACCTACGTACCTCTACGTCTTTGGAGTGTGGGAGGAAACCGAAGATCTCGGAGAAAATCCGCGGGGTCACGGGGAGAACATACAAACTCCGTACAGTCGGCGCCCGTAGTCGGGATCGAACCCGGGTCTCCGGAGCTGCAAGTGCTGTATGGCAGCAACTCTACCGCTGTGCCACTGTGACATTCTTTTTTAATTTGAACCGACCCCTCCCTTGGATGTTGCTCTCATCCCTATCCCTGGCTGATGGGCCAGGCGAGGCCAATCACCAGCAACATTGGCAACAGCAGATATTGGTTTGGTCGCCTGAACCACGTCAGCCTAATCCCTGTTAAACCCAGGCACTCTAGCCAGAGGAGGGAAGACTGAGGAGAGAAGACTGAACTGCTGGGAAAGATGCCCTAGGCAGCCAGCGCCTCTACCTGAGGCTAAGACTGAGTGGCTGGGGCAAGCCTGAGATGACAATGTCTTCCTGCCCACAGATAACATGGGTTATGTTTGGCTAAATTGTATTAGAGTCGCACAGCATGGAAACAGGCCCTTCGGCCCAACTTGCCAACCACGGCCACCATATCCAACTTACACTAGTCCCGCCTGCCTGCATTTGGTCCATATGCCTCCAAACCTGTCCTATCCATGTACCTGTCTAACTGTTTCTTAAATGTTGGGATAGTCCCTGCCTCAGCTACGTCCTCAGGCAGCTTGTTCCATACACCCACCACACTTTGTGAAAGCGTTACCCCTCAGATCTAGGGCAGCACGATAAAGTTGCTGCCTTGTAGCACTTGCAGCGCCAGGAGATCCGGGTTCCATCCCGACTACGGGTGCTGTCTGTACGGAGTTTGTACGTTCTCCCCGTGACCTGCGTGGGTTTTCTCAGAGATCTTCGGTTTCCTCCCACACTCCAAAGACGTACAGGTTTGTAGGTAAATTGGCTTGGTAAATGTAAAATGTAAAAATTGTCCCTAGCGAGTGTAGGATAGTGTTAATGTGCGGGGATCGCTGGTCGGCGCGGACCCAGTGGGCCGAAGGGCCTGTTTCCTCGCTGTATCTCTAAGCTAAACTAAACTGAATTAAAGATTCCTAATAAATCTTTTCCCCATCACCTTAAATTATATGTTATTCATATATAGTTTTTTTTCTGATTTAATTGGATAGCATTCAAACACAATCTATTCACTGTATCTTGGTTCATGTGGCAATAATAACCAATATGAACACTAGTCACACACTTTCCAGAAGACATAGGAACAGAATTAGGCCATTCGGCCCATCGAGTCTACTCTGCCATTCAGTCATGGCTGATTGAGATTTCCCTCTCAACCTGCCTTTTCCCCCCATAACCCTTGACATCCTTACCAATCAAGACCCAATGGTGGCCTCCATAGCTGCCTGTGGTAATGAATTCCACACATTCACTACCTTCTGGTTGAACAAATCCCACCTCATCTCCGTTCCTTTGCACAATAATGCGAGCTGCAGGTTAGTTCTGCTCCAGGCTATTAATAAATCATTTATTCAGAGTCATGTCTTTCACGGAGAGAAATCAGACGACCTGGATTCTGTTTGAATTCTTTACCTTGTGAAGAGGAACCTGCCTCCCCCAGACACTGTTCCGCACCTGATGTGGAAATCCCACGACTTGGACACTTTATGAATGTAGAAACAGCCCGAGCAATGTGCTGGGGCAAATGTCCAGCCACCTACACGGCACGGTGGCGCAGCTGTGGAGTCGATGCATTCAAGAGAGAGCTAGATAGAGCTCTTAAGGATAGCGGAGTCAGGGGGTATGGGGAGAAGGCAGGAACGGGGTACTGATTGAGAATGATCAGCCATGATCACATTGAATGGCGGTGCTGGCTCGAAGGGCCGAATGGCCTACTCCTGCACCTATTGTCTATTGTCTTACAGCGCCAGAGACCCGGGTTCCATCCGGACTACGGCTGCTGTCTGCACGAAGTTTGTACGTTCTCCCCACGACCTGTGTGGGTTTTCTCCGGGTTCTCTGGTTTCCTCTCACAACCTGAAGACGTACAGGTTTGTAGGTTAATTGGCTTCTGTAAATTGTCTCCAGTGTGTAAGCCTTGTGTACATTGTGATCGTTGGATGGCATGGACTCAGTGGGCTGAAGGGCGTTTCCACATTTTATCTCTAAACTAACTATGTTGACTTCTCTAATTTCAAGTAACCCTTGCGCTCCCCCTCTCTCCGTCCCTCCCCCACCCTAGTTGTCTTGCTGGTTTCACTGTTTGTATCCCTTAGTTTTCACCTCTTTCACAGCCACCAATGGACCATTGTGGTCTCCACCTTTCCATGGCCATCGGTTCCAGCTCCGATTTGTTCTGCACCTTTTCAAACTTCTCATTCCCCCCCCCCCCCCCCCCCCCCCCCCGACTCTCAGTCCAAAGAAGGGTCGCGGCTCGAAACATCATCTGTTCCTTTTCTCCAGAGGCGCTGCCTGACCTGCTGAGTTACTCCAGCATTTTTGTGTCTCTCGAAACATTACTAAAACTGTGCAGTGGCAACGCACTGTTTATACTTTGAGAGCTTGGATACTTTGAGAGCTTAAAATGAAGGTTACTTGACATGTCAAGCAATGACGTGTTTTAAGGGTCAAAAAATAAGATTTGGTTGGGGTTGATAAGGCCATGCAGCGTAGGTTCACTAGATTAATTCCCGGAATGGCGGGACTGTCGTATGTTGAAAGGCTGGAGCGATTGGGCTTGTATACACTGGAATTTAGAAGGATGAGGGGGGATCTTATTGAAACATATAAGATAATTAGGGGATTGGACACATTAGAGGCCGATAACATGTTCCCAATGTTGGGGGAGTCCAGAACAAGGGGCCACAGTTTGAGAATAAGGGGTAGGCCATTTAGAACGGAGATGAGGAAGAACTTTTTCAGTCAGAGGGTGGTGAAGGTGTGGAATTCTCTGCCTCAGAAGGCAGTGGAGGCCAGTTCGTTGGATGCTTTCAAGAGAGAGCTGGATAGAGCTCTTAAGGATAGCGGAGTGAGGGGGTATGGGGAGAAGGCAGGAACGGGGTACTGATTGATAGTGATCAGCCATGATCGCATTGAATGGCGGTGCTGGCTCGAAGGGCTGAATGGCCTACTCCTGCACCTATTGTCTATTGTCTATTGTCTATTGCCATGGTTAATAAGGCTGTGGTCGATTCACAGGGCTCTGCACAGTGCCACACAGAAACATAGAAACATAGAAAATAGGTGCAGGAGTAGGCCATTCGGCCCTTCGAGCCTGCACCGCCATTCAATATGATCATGGCTGATCATCCAGCTCAGTAACCCGTACCTGCCTTCTCCCCATACCCCCTGATCCCTTTAGCCACAAGGGCCACATCTAACTCCCTCTTAAATATAGCCAATGAACTGGCCTCAACTACCTTCTGTGGCAGAGAATTCCACAGACTCACCACTCTTTGTGTGAAGAAATGTTTTCTCATCTCGGTCCTAAAAGACTTCCCCCTTATCCTTAAGCTGTGACCCCTGGTTCTGGACTTCCCCAACATCGGGAACAATCTTCCCGCATCTAGCCTCTCCAACCCCTTAAGAATTTTATAGGTTTCAATAAGATCCCCCCTCAGTCTTCTAAATTCCAGCGAGTATAAGCCTAGTCTATCCAGTCTTTCTTCATATGAAAGTCCCGCCATCCCAGGGATCAATCTGGTGAACCTTCTCTGTACTCCCTCTAAGGCTAGAATATCTTTCCTCAGATAAGGAGACCAAAACTGTACACAATACTCCAGGTGCGGTCTCACCAATGCCCTGTACAACTGCAGCAGAACCTCCCTGCTCCTATTCTCAAATCCTCTTGCTATGAATGCTAACATACCATTTGCTTTCTTCACATAAACACCTTATCTTTTCCCCGCAGGGGCCTTGTACATTTGGAGTGCCGTGGCTCTAGGTTTGGGGAACTAAGTGTTCCCCAGACTCCAGCATCAGGACAAAGGCCAAAGGATCAGATGGCTGGCTTCCTTCCTACCTGTTTGATGCCATTCTAGGCTTCCCAAATCTGTGTTGTTGGGGTGTTGTTGGGGTGTGGGCTGGCTGACTGTACAGATAACGTGAGATGGAGCCCTGCAATATCTCACGGAATTCGCAAAAAGACCCGCAGAGTTTGATGCTGAACTGCAGATGCTCGTTTCATATGAAAGACACAAAGTGCTGGAGTAACTCAGCGGATCAGGCAGCATCTCCGGAGAGCATGGATAGCGTGTCGGAGAAAGAACAAGACAGTCATGAGTGTGTGAGAGTGTGTGTGTGTGTGTGTGATTGGAGAGTGTGTATGTGTGTGAGAGATTGTGTGTGTGGATTGTGAGTGTGTGCGTGTGGGAGAGAGTGTTTGTGTGTGTGAGAGAGAAAGTGTGTGTGAGTGAGATTGTGTGTGTGTGTGTAAGTGAAAGAGTGTATGTGTGTGAGTGAGTGTGGGTGAGAGAGAGAGTGTGTGTGTGAAATTGATTGTGTGTGTTAGAGAGAGAGTTTATGTGTGTGTATGTGTGTTAGATTGTATGTGTGTGAAAGGGAGAGAGTGTATGTGTGTGTGAGTGTGTGAGAGAGTGTATGTGTGTGAGATTTTGTGTGTGTCAGAGATTGTGTGTGTGTGAGTGTGTGTGTAAGAGAGAGAGTGTATGTGTATGTGTGTGAGATTGTGTGTGCATGCGTAAGGGATTGTATGTGTGTGAGATTGTGCGTGTGTGTGAGAGAGAGTGTGTGTG
Source organism: Rhinoraja longicauda (assembly GCF_053455715.1). NCBI lineage: Eukaryota > Metazoa > Chordata > Chondrichthyes > Rajiformes > Arhynchobatidae > Rhinoraja > Rhinoraja longicauda. The sequence continues at coordinate 9,666,413 of NC_135973.1, forward strand.
TGAGATTGTGTGTGTGTGTTTGCGTGTAAGAGAGAGTGTACGTTTATGTGTGTGAGATTGTGTGTGTGTGAGAGAGAGAGTGTGTGTGCGATTGTGTGTGTGTGTGTAAGAGAGAGGGTGTATGTGTGTGAGTGTGAGTGTGTGAGAGAGTGTGTGTGTGTGTGCGCGCACGCGCGCGATTGTGTGTGTGATAGAGAGAGAGATTGTATGTGTGAGTGTGTGAGAGAGTGTGTGTGTAAGAGAGTGTATATGTGTGTGTGTGTAAGGGAGAGCGCGTGTGTGCGTGTGTAAGAGAGAGAATGTGTGTGAGTGTGTGTGTACAGCTATGTAGAGGTGTGGCAGTAGCAGGGAGGTATTGGATTGGATTGGGTGGATCATGTGGACTAGACATGCCTAAACTTGCTCAGAGTATCAAGCCTTCTGTGTTCTTTTGAAGAACTAATATAAAACCAGCAAAAGAGTGAAAAACAGTGGGATGAGTGAACACAAAGCTGGTACTGGCTGGCAGCCCAGCCCAGCCCAGCCCGAGGCAGTTACCAGCATTGTGCCTTATGCTGATCTAGATGACCAGTCTCTCCCCACCCCCCAAAAAACTCAACAACCGCAGGGAAACAAAGCAGCTAGAGCATCCAGTGGTAAATAATTAATGTTTTATTCGTAAAATTAGACCTCCACTGGCACTATGCACACAGAGATTAGACAACCAGAGCGAATCTATGATGAAAGAAATGGGACTGTTCTGACAGAGTTTCAGCACATCCATTCGGTGCTAATTTCATTTTATATTGACTAATCTCTCATTATTTCTCATACTAAGCAATAGATCTTCTTAAATTGTTAAAATGTTCATGATTTATTCACTTCTAGATACTGGATCTGCGGGACTATTTTAAGATCGTTTTTTGCATTTGCGTGTGTGCGTGTGCGTGTGTGTGTGCATGTGTGTGGATTTACATGTGTGTGTATTTCGTATATGTGTCGCCGTGTGTGTGTGTCATGTGCGTGTATCTATGTGAGTGTATGTGTTGTGCGTATACCTACATATATGTGTGTGTGTATGTGTGTTTATGCGTATGTATGTGTGGTATGTGTGCCGGCATGTGTGTTTGTGTGTATGTGTGGTGTATGTGTGTGTCTGTTTGTCTGTGTGTATGTTTGTGTGTGTACTTGCATGTGCGTTTGTGTGTATGTACTGTATGTGTGGTGTGCGTGTGTGTGTGTGTGTGTTTGTGTGTGTGTGTGTGTGTGTGTGTGTGTATGTGTGTGTGTGTGTATGTGTGTGTGTGTGTGTGTGTGTGCGTGTGTGTTTGTGTGTTTGTGTGTGTGTGTCTGCATGTGTGTGTGTGTGCGTTTGTGTGTATGTGATGTGTATGTGCTGTGTCTCTGTGGGTGTGAGGTGTGTGTGTGTGTGTGTCCGTGTGTATGTGTGTGCGTTTTTCTGTGTATGTGTGTGTGTTTTTCTGTGTATGTGTGTGTGTGCCTGTACGAGTATCTGTGTGCATGCATGTGTATGGTGCGTGTGTGTCTGCATGTGTGTTTGTGTGTAGGTATGTGTGTTGCATGCATGACTGCATGTGTATGCATTTGTCTGTCCGTTTAACATGTGTACGCATGTATGTGCATGTGTCAAGTGTGTGTGAGTGTTGGGGAGGTTGTTTGTGCGGTTTTGGGGTTGGGTGCTCACTGATTTTTGGAGGGGTTATTAGACAGGCCAACTTGTTGCCCCGTGACAGGTAGGAGGCCAATATCTCATCCAGCACCCATAGGGAACTTTGTAATCTGGACTGTATATGTGAATATGAATACAGTACTACAAAACTATATAAGGACAAAAGCAACATTTAATAGACAATAGACAATAGACAATAGGTGCAGGAGGAGGCCATTCAGCCCTTCGAGCCAGCACCGCCATTCAATGCGATCATGGCTGATCACTCTCAATCAGTACCCTGTTCCTGCCTTCTCCCCATATCCCCTCACTCCGCTATCCTTAAGAGCTCTATCCAGCTCTCTCTTGAAAGCATCCAACGAACTGGCCTCCACTGCCTTCTGAGGCAGTGAATTCCACAACTTCACCACCCTCTGACTGAAAACGTTCTTCCTCATCTCCGTTCTAAATGGCCTACCCCTTATTCTTAAACTGTGGCCCTTTGTTCTGGACTCCCCCAACATTGGGAACATGTTATCTGCCTCTAATGTGTCCAATCCCCTAATTATCTTATATGTTTCAATAAGATCCCCCCTCATCCTTCTAAATTCCAGTGTATACAAGCCCAATCGCTCCAGCCTTTCAACATACGACAGTCCCGCCATTCCGGGAATTAACCTAGTGAACCTACGCTGCACGCCCTCCATAGCAAGAATATCCTTCCTCAAATTTGGAGACCAAAACTGCACACAGTACTCCAGGTGCGGTCTCACCAGGGCCCGGTACAACTGTAGAAGGACCTCTTTGCTCCTATACTCAACTCCTCTTGTTACGAAGGCCAACATTCCATTGGCTTTCTTCACTGCCTGCTGTACCTGCATGCTTCCTTTCATTGACTGATGCACTAGGACACCCAGATCTCGTTGAACTCCCCCTCCTCCTAACTTGACACCATTCAGATAATAATCTGCCTTTCTATTCTTACTTCCAAAGTGAATAACCTCACACTTATCTACATTAAACTGCATCTGCCATGTATCCGCCCACTCACACAACCTGTCCAAGTCACCCTGCAGCCTTATTGCATCTTCCTCACAATTCACACTACCCCCCAACTTAGTATCATCTGCAAATTTGCTAATGGTACTTTTAATCCCTTCGTCTAAGTCATTAATGTATATCGTAAATAGCTGGGGTCCCAGCACCGAACCTTGCGGTACCCCACTGGTCACTTTTTAATTCCAACATTTCAAACAGTGTTTTCTGGGTTTTGAAGTGCAATTTTCAGCATCAGATCAAGATCCCCTTTCTATTTGCTGTCTGTACAGTCTGTACATTCTCTCTGTGACCTGCCTGGCTTTTCTCCGGGATCTCTGGTTTCCTCCCACTTTCCAAAGACTTACAGGTTTGTAGGTTAATTGGCATCGGTAAAATTGTAAACTGTCCCTAGTGTGTGTGTAGGATCGCTGGTCGGCGCGGAATCGGTGGGCCGAAGTCATAGAGAGTCAGAGTGATACAGTGTGGAAACATGCCCTTCGGCCCAGCTTGCCCACACTGGCCAACGTGTGCCAGCTACACTAGTCCCACCTGCCCGCGTTTGGCTCATATCCCTCCAAACCTCTCCTATCCATGTACCTGTCTAACATTTCTTATGTCTAACTGTATTTCTAAACTAAACTGAACTACACTAATCTCAAACTAAACTAAAACTAAATTAAACTAAACTAAACTAAACTACAAAATGTGACCCTGACTTCAGCAGCTAGTTAGAGAATGGAAGCATCTCACGCTGGGCATGACATAATCGACAGCTGTGCAAGGTCATGTCACCCTGACAAGTAACTTGAATTAAATGCAATAAAGCACCTTCTACTCCACTGCAGCTCGATAGCGTGTCCATTCTGTACTTACACAGAATGGGGCGTCTTGCCAAAGGACTGGAGATTAGAAAATCTGATCTCACGTACAGCACGGATGTTTTCGTTCAGAGACACAGCATGGAAACAGGCCCTTCAGCCCACCGGGTCCACGCTGACCATCAATCACGGCGGCACGGTGGCGCAGCGGTAGAGTTGCTGCCTTACAGCGAATGCAGCGCCGGAGACTCAGGTTCGATCCTGACTACGGGCGCCGTCTGTACGGAGTTTGTACGTTCTCCCCGTGACCTGCGTGGGTTTTCTCCGAGATCTTCGGTTTCCTCCCACACTCCAAAGACGTACAGGTACGTAGGTTAATTGACTGGGTAAATGTAAAAATTGTCCCTAGTGTGTGTAGGATAGTGTTAATGTGCGGGGATCGCTGGGCGGCGCGGACCCAGTGGGCCGAAGGGCCTGTTTCCGCGCTGTATCTCTAAATCTAAATGAATGGGCTGTTTCATAGAATGGGGAAAATACATGCTGATTCTAGCTGGATTTGGAGGATAATATTTACACGTCAATACCCCCCAAAACAAGCAAGCTTATTGAATATCAAATCAATGATGGTCATAGAACATTACAAAAATCAATACGCCAATTGTTATCAATGCCAAGGATGTTCTATATCAAAAGCCAAAGTGCTGGAGGAACTCACTGGGTCAGGCAGCATCTGTGGACGAAATGGACAGGCAACATTTTGGGTCAGGAACCCTGAATCAGTCCGAAGGAGGGTCCCAACCTGAAACATCTGTCCATTCCCTCCACGGATGCTGCCTGACCCATTATGTTCCTCCAGCACTTTGTGTTTTGCCAGCATCTGCAGTTCCTTTTTTCTCCAGGCTCTATTCTCGACCCAAACCATGATACAAATCCAAATCATAACTTGGTCTCTCTCCATTTCCACATCTACTAGGCCCTAAGCAATAAGCAAAGGTGGATTTCTTAATTCATGAAACACAGCACCATTTTATATCAGCATTCAAGTAACACTATAAAATGAATTGCAAACATTTGGCACTTGGCGTTAGTATGTTGCAAACTAAGGCACTAATATTTGTTGCATTGAATGCAGTCCTGACCACTGTGGTAAATAGAATTAAAACATAGATGGGTCTTAGTAAATTATTTTGACTCTTGGTTGGCAGAATGTCAACATTTTTCTGCAGTTACAGTCATTTTATTCGTGAAGTATTCATAAACAGACTGTCATTTTATAGAATTATTGCCCAGAAGGAGAGTATTTGGTTCATTGTTCCTGTGGCAGCACCTGGAAAGAACGAATAATTATTTCCAGAGTTCCTCGATTTGCCCCCACATCCCTGCAATTTGTTCCAATGTTCATTTGAAAAGTTCTATTAAATTTACTTTCATATATTTCTTTCTAGACCATAACAATTCGCTGCTGAAAAAAAGAAAAATCCTTTCTTCTGCACTCTTTTTTTCCCCTCTGTTCTCTCATGGAGTCAAACAGCGTGGAAACTGGCCCTTCGGCCAAACTTGCCCACACCGACCAACATGTCTCATCTACACTAGTCTCACCTGCCTGCATTTGGCCCGTTTCCCTCTGAACCTATCCTGTCCATGTACCTGTCTAAATGTTTCTTAAACGTTGCGACAGTCCCTGCCTCAACTACCTCCTCCGGCAGCTCGTTCCATCCACCCACCGCCCTTTGTGTCAAAAAAAAAAATGTTACCTCTCAGGATCCTATGAAATCTTTCCCCCCTTCCCCTTAAACCCATGTCCTCTGGTTCCCGATTCCCCAATTCTGGGCAAGGGACTCTGTGTGTTTACCCGATCTATTCATGTCATGATTTTGTACCCCTCGATAAGATCACCCCTCATCCTTTCATGTTCCACATCTTCTGCAATATTTGCAGAAGCAGCACTTTACTTCTCCTTTCTGTAGTCCTCTTGCCTGGGTGGTCAATCCTATTTAGAACATGGCGGCACGGTGGCGCAGTGGAAGGGTTGCTGCCTTACAGCGCCAGAGACCCGGGTTCTGTGCTGACTACAGCTCTATCATCTGCACTATTGTGCCACCTACATATTCTCAAAAACCATCTTCTGTTATGAAGATGCCAGATTCAATGTTTTCATTTTGTTTTGTGTCCCAGTATAAGATAACCCTTGCATATTATAGTTTTTTTGTTGTTGTAAAATTCACCACGTCGTCTTGAAGAATAACAGAGGGACTTGTGGACAATTGGTCTCCATTGATAAACCCCTGGAGTTCAGGATGACAGGAACCAGTTTTAACAGCAGGCGGGCTGTTAGGGGATGAATGTAGGAGGATGTTTGCTGACCTGGGACAGTTTATATGAAAAAGCACAAAGGTAAAAGGCAGTGTCTCACCCACGCTGTAAAAATCTTTAAATCCTTTTCACTTTGGCTATTTAAATGTTAAGCATATTCAAGGGGAAGCTCACTCAGTGTTTCTGAATCAGCAGGGACAGCGGTAATCAGGTGTCAAAGACCAACACTCTTGCTGGTTGCTACCGTACTGGACTAATTCACAATCATCTAAGAGAACCAGATTCCCCGCTTCAAGTGTGAGGATACTCAAATGAACGTTCAGAAAACAATCAATTAAAAACAGCAATTAATTTACCAAGGGAAGTCAAAAAAATGCTGGAGTAACTCAGCGGGTCAGGCAGCATCTCTGGAGAAATTGGATAGCTGGCGTTTCGGGTCGGGACCCTTCTTCAGTCTGATTGTAGAGGGGGGCGAACTGAAAGCAAGAAAAGACCTGGACAAATCAGGGCCAGCAATAGATGATCTCACGCAGGGTGGTTCCAAACATTTTGTGCCTACAATTTTACTTTAGTTTAGTTTAGTTTAGAGATACAGCGCGGAAACGGGCCCTTCGGCCCACTGGGTCCGCGCCCACCAGCGATCAACCCGTACACTAACATTACCTTACACGCACTCGGAACGATTTTACAATTTTACCAAGCCAATTAACCTACAAACCAGTACGTATTTGGGAGTGTGGGAGGAAACCGAAGCACCCGGAGAAAACCCACGCAGGTCATGGGGAGAACTCCGTACAGACAGCACCCGTAGTCAGGATCGAATCCGAGTCTCTGAGGCTGTCAGGCAGCAACTCTACCACTGCGCCGCCCGAAATAGTAACAAGATTAATTGAGAATTCTCTACTTTTATATACATCTAACTAAATAATGGTTACATACGTAACTCAGTTATATAAAAATAAATGACTCCATGTTAAATGATGCAACATGAACTCCAGGGGTCAAATTAATGGTTCACATTTACTGCAGACCACAACAATTGTGTTGTACCTTGTGATCAGGACTGGAATGACATTACTATTAGATTTATTTGGACCTACTCTAGTCTGCTAACATATTAGTTCACAATTCTTGACTTGATTAAGGTTCAATTCACCCCTCTTACTCAATCTGTTACACAGTGCTGGTTTATTTAAAACTACACTTGAGTTTTACCCTGAGTGAAAATAGTATCAATATTGCACATTTTCCACATCTGTATAACTGCCCCCCCCCCCTGTGTTCACCTCTAACCTGCCAGGCTTTGTCATCAGGTCATAAGGAACAGGAGTAGAATTAGGCCATTCGGCCCATCAAGCCTACACCGCCATTCAATTCTGGCTGATCTGTCTCTCCCTTTCTCCTGCCTTCTTCCCACCACCTCTGACACCTGCACTAATCAAGAAATCAAATCAAGACCTGCCCCTTCTCTCTTCCTATCCCCTCACCCATGTAATCAGTCTGAAGAACGGTCCCGACCCAGAACACCACTTATCCATGTTCTCCAGAGATGCTCCCTGACTTACTCCACCATTTTGTGTCTTTACTTGGTAAACCAGCACTCGGCAGTTCCTTGGTTCTAGTTCCAATACTTATCATATTTATTATCCTAACAATGATTTATTTCCTCCCCTTGGGATTAGTTTATTTAGTTTAGTTTAGCTTAGTTCAGTTTAGTTCAGTTTCGAGATACAGCGTGGAAACAGGCTCTTCGGCCCATCGAGTCTGCACCGACCAGCCATCCCCACACACTAACACTACCCTACACACTAGGGACGATTTATAATTATACAAGCCAATTAACCTGCAAACCTATACGCAATGTGGGAGTGTGGGAGAAAACCGGAGATCCCGAGGAAAACCCATGCAGGTCACGGGGAGAATGCACAAACTCCGTACGGATAATCACCCGTAGTCAGGATAGAAACCGGGGCTCTGATGTTGTAAGGCAGCAACTCTACCGCTGCGCCACCCTGCTACCTTTCAGAGAGTGAAACTATAAATTGCACTGGGGATCTCCAGCAGTGTGGGCACCTGGTTTATATGAATCTGGAAAATGCAAAGCCCTATCGGTTAGCAGATGCTGCAAGAGGCAACTATGTTAGAAGGCAGCTCTCTCTATAACTGATGCACTGAGCTACCTGCTTGAAGTGGTCAGTCCAGCAGCAAATGCCAGTTTGCCTCCAAAGAGTGCAGAGAAGCTAACGGCTACCTAGTTGTCCCTGGGCTGTGTGGGTGAGCATCACATAAATGGTATAATAAACAAGTTAGGCATCCATTTTGTTTTTAAACGTATGGGCAAATGCTTCTTTATCTCGGCCACTGGTTGTTCCTCAGTAGATTTCTCTCTGCTATCCCTCAATGGCGGCACGGTGGCGCAGCGGTAGAGTTGCTGCCTTACAGCGCCAGAAACCCAGGTTCGGTTCTGACTACGGGCGCTGTCTATACAACGTTTGCACGTTCTCCCCGTGACCATGTGGGTTTTCTCCGGGTGCTCCGGTTTAGACAATAGACAATGGACAATAGGTGCAGGAGGAGGCCATTCGGCCCTTTGAGCCAGCACCGCCATTCAATGTGATCATGGCTGATCATTCTCAATCAGTATCCCGTTCCTGCCTTCACCCCGTACCCCCTGACTCCGCTATCCTTAAGAGTTCTAGCTAGCTCTCTCTTGAATGCATTCAGAGAATTGGTCTCCACTGCCTTCTGAGGCAGAGAATTCCACAGATTCATAACTCTCTGACTGAAAAAGTTTTTCCTCATCTCCGTTCTAAATCCTCCCAAACTCCAAAGACGGACTGGTTTTGTAGGTTAATTGGCTTCTGTCAAATTGTAAACGGTCCCAAGTGTCTGGGATAGCACTAGTGTACGGGGATCGCAGGTTGGCGCGGACCTGGTGGGCCGAAGGGCCTGTTTCCGCGCTGCATCTCTAAATTTCATTTTCGTACCTCGCTATCACCGGTACATTTTGTGTAACTAAGCGATTGAATCTGGAGTGAAGAGATTTCGTTTTCTCGTCGACCTAAAGTAGAAATGTGGCATTCGAAGCAGGGTAGATTCCATCTTACGAGACGATCTTTGTGAAGGGCCCATGACAGAACACTGCAGAGTGACAGGTGTTTTGATCGAAGTGTTGCTGTGCTGAAAGAGCATTACTGTTATCTGCACAAGGCACACCCTGGCCGATGCCTGACAAAACCGCTTCTCAAATCCCAGCGAGCGTGTACGTTTTCAGCAAACCCCAAGTGCTGTCGAAGCCTCTTGTCCCAAGGTTATTAATGTTTTCCTGTCAGGTCTCCAAACGGCCCTGGGCAACAACTGATTGCAAACTCCTGAGATCAGCGAAGAAGTGGAAAGGCCTGCTTCGAGTGGATGTGGAGACGATGTTTCCTCCCGTGGGAGAGTCTGGGTCACAGCCTCAGAATTAAAGGACCTTCCTTTAGGAAGCAGCCTCAGAATTAAAGGACCTTCCTTTAGGAAGGAGATGAGGAGAAATTTCAGAGGGAGGTGAATCTGTGGAATTCATTGCCGCAGAAAGCTGTGGAGGCCGACATAAGGTCATAAGGAATAGGAGTAGAATTAGGCCATTCGGCCCATCAAGTCTACACCGCCATTCAATCATGGCTGATCTATCTCTCCCTCCTAACCTCATTCTCCTGCCATCTCCCCATAACCTCTGACACCTGAACCTATCAAGAATCTATCTCTGACTTAAAAAATATCCACTGACTTGGCCTCCCCAGCCTGCTGTGGCGAAGAATTCCACAGATTCACCACCCTCTGACTAAAGAAATGTCTCCTCATCTCCTTCCGAAAAGAACGTCCTTTAATTCTGAGCTATGATCTCTAGTCCTAGACTCTCCCACTACCGGAAACATCCTCTCCACATCCACTCTATCCAAGCCTTTCACTATTCCGTATGTTTCAATGGATATATTTAAGGCAGAGACAGATACATTCTTGATGAGTATGGGTGTCAGAGGTTAAGGGGAGAAGGCAGGAGAATGGAGTTAAGAGGGAAAGATAGATCTGGCATGACTGAATGGAGGGGTAGACTTGATGGGCCGAATGGCCTAACTTTGTTCCTTTAACTTAATAACTTATGAACTGGTTGACCTATGCTTACTGTAGGGTTGCCAACTTTCTCACTCCCAAATAAGGGACAAAAGGTGACGTCACCGCACCGCGCTCCACGTGACCTGACCCAGCCAGCGGCCACGTGCTCCTGCTCCACAAATGGCGGCCTCCCGGGCTGGGAGGCGGGTTGCTACGCAACCTCCGTTAGGCCTCGGGGCCTCCGGGCCTACACGTCCGGGCCTACAATGTCTGGGCCTACAGTGTCTGGGTCTACAGTGTCCGGGCCTACAGTGGCCGCCGGACCTGCAGTGTCCGGGCCTACAGCACCCCCCGGGCCTAATACGGGACAAGGGCAGTCCTGTATGGGACAAACCAATTTAGCCCAATATATGGGATGTCCCGGCTAATACGGGACAGTTGGCAACCCTAGCTTACTGTGAACTGGACAGTGGAGAGTGGTGCACCAATTCTAGTGTCCAATTAACCCGACAGATTGAAGGGTTCAAATCTGCTCTCTGATCTACTGGTGGATTCCAGGGCTGCATACAGTGGCAAACATCAGTTGCTGCGAGAAGATTTAGTTTTAGTTCAGTTAAATGAGACAGCGCGGAAACAGCTCCTTTGGCCCACCGCACCGAGCCCCTGCCGACCGGCAATCACTGTACACTAACGCTATCCTACACACACGAGGAACAACTTACCATTGTACAAAAGCCAATTAACATACAGATTACGCATGTCTTTGGTGTGTGGGGGAAAAAAACAGAGATGCTCAGAGAAAACCCACACAGGTCACAGGGAGAATGTACAAACTCCGTACAGACAGCACCCGTAGTCAGGATGGAACCCGGGCCTCTGGCGCTGCAAGGCCACCCTACTGCTGCGTCACTGTGCCGCCCGCCCTTCTTGTCACTTCTTTGACTTGGTGCAAGATCCACTCAGGACTGGCCGAAATTTGTTAATCTTCCACGGCAAAGAGCTGCCTGCAAGTGAATGCTGCTGACTGGCACATTCAAGAGTGCAGGAACAAGATTAGGGACACATTGAAGCCTAGTGCAGCCTCCACAAAGGCTCTGTGTGGAACAACCGCGGGGTGGCACAGTGGCGCAGCGATCCGAGTTCGATCCTGACTGCGTCTGCTCTCTGTGCAGAGTTTGTACATTTTTTTTTTTAGATTTAGAGATACAGCGCGGAAACAGGCCCTTCGGCCCACCGGGTCCGCGCCGCCCAGCGATCCCCGCACATTAACACTATCCTACACACACTAGGGACAATGTTTTTTTTTTTTTACATTTGCCCAGCCAATTAACCTACATACTTGTATGTCTTTGGAGTGTGGGAGGAAACCGAAGATCTCGGAGAAAACCCACGCAGGTCACGGGGAGAATGTACAAACTCCGTACAGAAGGCGCCCGTAGTCAGGATCAAACCTGAGTCTCCGGCGCTGCATTCGCTGTAAGGCAGCAACTCTACCGCTGCGCCACCGTGCCACATTCTCTCCGTGCTTTCTGTGGCAGTGTGTCTTGTTGCTTTTCACTTAGCATGTCTGTGTGGTAACACAAATTTCACTGTACCTGAATTGGTACACGCGACAATAAATTGATCTTGAAATCTAGAAATCCTGAAATCTTGAATCGTGACCAGGTGGGTTTTCTCTGGGTGTTCTGGTTCCTGCCCACATTCCAAAGGCGTACAGGTTTGTAGGTTAATTGGCTTCTGTAAAGTGTCCCCTCGTGTTTAGGTTAGAACGAGTGTATGGGTGATGGTGGCTGGCGTGGACTCGGTGGGCATGTTTCTCTTAACTAAACTAAATGGCACTCTGAGGTCATAGAGTTGTAGTCATAGTCATTCAGCATGAAAACAGGCCCTTTGGCCCAACATAATGGAGAATGGCAGATGTTTAAACTACAACAGAGGCTGAGAGGTCCAAGATTGGATCAACGCTGATTTTCCCAATTGGCAGAGTAGGACAATTGGCTTACCCCTGCACCCTTATGTTTAGTTTTTAGTTTACAGATACAACACGGAAACAGGCCCTTCGGCCCACCGAGTCCGCGCCGACCAGAGATCCCCGCACATTAACACTATCCGACACACACCAGGGACAATTTGCACATACACCAAGCCAATTAACCTACACACCTGCACGTCTTTGGAGTGTGGGAGGAAACCGAAGATCTTGGGGAAAACCCACGTGGTCACGGGGAGAGCGTACAAACTCCGTACAGACGGCCTATGTCTTGGATCTTGTGCATTCCTGTGCATTCTTACCCATGCACAAGTCCCACTTTACCAAAGATGGCATCAGATTGGCGTTCTAGGAGGATGCTCCCTTATTCTGCCAGTGGGGGCACTAGGATGCACGTTTTACTATGGCAACCAAATAGCTGGGTAGCACTTTACGACCTCCCAACTCTTGCACTCTAAGCCCACTGCAATGACAGACAACATTCTAGTAACCCCCCTACTTAGCTTATTTTCCTGCCTTGCATTTTGTTGTTTCATGCACTAGTAGTGAGCATCACGCCAAAAACATGTTCGTGTTTTGTGAATGAATTCGGTCAAGGTACGCTGACAAAACGGCACGGTGCAATTCATCATTTTCAGGCCAAGCTTTGAAAAATCAGCCACCTTTGAATCGAACCAATGTGTTGCATGAATCACAATCCACAGGTTTACACTCATGCACTTCATGTGGTAAAAGGAAGCTGAATGTCTCCACACAAAGGCATCTTTTACAGGCCTTTCATCTCATGCGCTTCTGCAAGAGGGTCGTCGGTTAATAAGGTGCAATGCTGGTGTGGTCCATGTGTGTGTGTATATATGTGCCTGTGTTTCTGTGCGTGTGTATATGTGTCCGTGTGTGAGTGTCTGTGTGCGTGCATGCGCGTGACTGTGTGTGCCTGTGTGCATGTGTGTGTGTATACGTAAGTGTGCATACATGTGTCTGTGAGTGTGTGTGTCTGTGTTTGTGTCTGTGACTGTTTGTCTGTATATGTGTGTATATAAGTGTGTGTGTGTCTGTGAGTGTGTTACAATGTGTGTGCGTGTGCGTGTGTGTGCACATGTGTGTGCTTGTGTGTGTGCGTGCGTGTGCGTACATGTGTGTGCGTGTGTGCGTGTACGTGTGTACGCATGTGTCTGTACGTGTGTGTACCTATATGTGTGTGCGTGTGTGTGTGTCCCGATCTATTCACCAATACGCAGTTGTTGAAAGAAAGGAAGAGGAACATTGGTAAAGCAAAGAGGCAGAAATAAATTAAAAACTTTACTCTGCTGAGTTTGAAAGTGTACAAAGCTAAACTAATTTTAGCAGCCAAGCTGTGGCATCGCCAAAATGTTCGACTGTTCAAACAGTCCTTTCTTTGTAAGACAGGCACTGGGCTGTCTACAGATCCCACCAAGCCTACAGTCGCAAATGGCCATTGTTTGCAAGCCTTGCTTGGTATTTAAATCCAGGAAAAGCTTCTATTATGTCCCAGGAAATTTGACAACCTGCCTTTAAAAGGGCAGTTTTCATATTCCTTCACTACAGAAGGCTGTTTTGTTGAATTGTTGAATTCCTCGTAGCTCATTGCCAAGAAATAACTCAACCAACAGAATGGAGAGGGGGTGAGCATTCGTCCGTGACAAATTCTGAGATAATTGAATGCCGAGTTTAAATCCAGAGATAGAATTGCTAAGGCTGTTTCTAGCCTCGTCTAGCTGGTCTCATTTGCTGTTACCCATGTCGGGGGAGTCCAGAACCAGGGGGTCACAGTTTAAGAAAAAGGGGTAGGCCATTTAGGACGGAGATGAGGAAAAACTTTTTCACCTAGAGAGTTGTGAATCTGTGGAACTCTCTGCCACAGAAGGCAGTGGAGGCCAATTCACTGGATGTTTTCAAGAGAGAGTTAGATTTAGCTCTTAGGGCTAACGGAATCAAGGGATATGGGGAGAAAGCAGGAACGGGGTACTGATTTTCATATCATATCATATACATACAGCCGGAAACAGGCCTTTTCGGCCCTCCAAGTCCGTGCCGCCCAGTGATCCCCGTACATTAACACTATCCTACACCCACTAGGGACAATTTTTACATTTACCCAGCCAATTAACCTACATACCTGTACGTCTTTGGAGTGTGGGAGGAAACCGAATATCTCGGAGTAAACCCACGCAGGTCACGGGGAGAACGTACAAACTCCTTACAGTGCAGCACCCGTAGTCAGGATCGAACCTGAGTCTCCGGCGCTGCATTCGCTGTAAAGCAGCAACTCTACCGCTGCGCTACCGTGCCGCCCTGTGGATAATCAACCACGATCATATTGAATGGCGGTGCTGGCTGGAAGGGCCGAATGGCCTACTCCTGCACCTATTTTCTATGTTTCTATGTTTCTGTTTCCATGTACCTCAGCTTTTCATTTCTCCCACTAAAACTCTCGCAGTAAGCTTGTGGGGGGCTGAACAAGAGGGTAAGTTGGGCTGAATTTAAAGTTTTTAATCCACACTGGATTTTTAAATCATTTCATTCAGCTTACTGGCATCTTGTGCGGTTATGATATGCTTGGCACTGCTCCCTGCAACATTCGTCCCACACCATTAACCCTTTCTGTCTCGGTACTGAATTATTCAGGCGCTGTTTAAACAGATATTTGATTTTTTTTTTTAAAAGTGTTGTTAGTGTGACATCCAAATTAGGTAGGGGATAGCGGAATCAGAGATATCACCGGTATGGTACGGTGGCGCAGCGGTACGGTGGCGCAGCGTTACGGTGGCGCAACGATAGAGTTGCTGCTTTTCGGCGCCGGAGACCCGGGTTCCATCCCCATTGCAGGTACTGTCTGTACAGAGTTTGTACGTTCTCCCCGTGACCTGCGTGGGTTTCCTCTGAGATCTTCGGTTTCCTCCCACACTCCAAAGAGTTTTGGACCCTGTTTTGGACCCTGTCTGAAGAAGGGTCTCGACCCGAAACGTCACCCATTCCTTCTCTCCAAAGATGCTGCCTGTCCCGCTGAGTTACTCCAGCATTTTGTTTTGTAATGGTACTTTGAGTCATTCAGCGTGGAAACATTCTCTTCGGCCCAACCTGCCCACACCGACCAACATGTCCCATTTACGCTAGTCCCACCTGCCTGCGTTTGGCCCATATCCCTCTAAACCTGTACTATCCATGTACCTGTCTAATTGTTTCTTAAACATTGCGTTAGTCCCCGTCTCAACTACTGTACCTCCTCTGGCAGCTTATTCCACACACCCACCACCATTTGTGTGAAAAATGTACCCCTCAGATTCCTATTAAATCATTCCCCCTTCACCTTAAAGCTATGAATACTTCATGAATAACATTTCTTCTTGCCTGTCTGCAAGTTTGCCAGTCAACAAGTGCTCCAGGATTTCCGTCAATCTTCACGCCAGGCTCCTGGGGTAGATTAGATGAACCTAGAGTCAGAGAATCATACAGCTTGGAAACAGGCCCTTCGGCCCAACTTGCCCACCCCAACCAACATAGACAATAGACAATAGACAATAGGTGCAGGAGGAGGCCATTCGGCCCTTTGAGTCAGCACCACCATTCAATGTGATCATGGCTGATCATTCTCAATCAGTACCCCGTTCCTGCCTTCACCCCGTACCCCCTTACTCCGCTATCCTTAAGAGTTCTAGCTAGCTCTCTCTTGAATGCATTCAGAGAATTGGTCTCCACTGCCTTCTGAGGCAGAGAATTCCACAGATTCACAACTCTCTGACTGTGTGCATCTACCCGATTTATTCCTCGCATGATTTTGTACACCTCTATAAGATCTCCCCTCATCCTCCTACGCTCCATGGAATAGAGACCCAGCCTACTCAACCTCTCCCTATAGCTCACACCCTCCTGTACACCAAGATCCCTCTGTTCTACCACACTCCCCAGAGCCCTGCCATTCACTGCGCGGAAACTTTACACTTAGAGAGCAGCCTCGCCTCGGCATATTGGTGTGAACGGGATGGATGCCGTCGATCCCCGTTTTAATTAAAAATCAAATTGGTTAACTGTCTAATGTGGTTAGTTTCCCACAGATGTGCTAAGCTCCCAGCATAATGAAATTGGGCATGTTGCAACATTGAACTTGGTGACAACCCCAGTCACTGCTGAAAACGATAGGTTGGCAGTGTAAGCAAATCGATTTTACACTTAGATTAAAACTAATTAATTTTTTTAATACCCCAGCGAGATTTTAGAGTGCTCAAACTGTGAACACAAGGCAGAATTCACTCTGGCACACGTTATAGGTCAATGGAGACGGGTCTAGGCAGCCAGGAAGTGCGGGTTATTTGTGGGGGTTTTGGGTGGAGGGGTGGGGGAGAGATGTGTTAGCACCCTATAAATATTTGATAGGTTCATAAATTCATAAATGATAGGAGCAGAGTTGGGCCATTCGGCCCATCAAGTCTACTCCACCAGTCAATCATGGCTGACCCATCTCTCCCTCCTAACCCCATTCTCCTGCCTTCTCCCCATCCATTACCCTTTTAACACCATCACTCATCCCCTCATCCTTCTAAACTCCAGCACTTTGTGTTTTGGTCAATGTGCTCAATAAACACAACCATGAAAATGGATCCATTCAACCCTGAACAAGTTTAGGGAACTGGTTACAGAAGAAAGACTTTCGGAGCAGTTGCTTTTATTAAGGAAAATATCTTTATCAAAATAAAATTGCATTTTATCTGTACAAATGCTGAATCCCCTTGGTTTTCTAATGTAATCTCCTAAAGTAATAGATGTTAAGACTATTGATTGAGGGTCTATTGACTCAAGCTTGGCTCTGGAGAATTGTTACTCTTGTTATTTTACTGTTGGAAACCAGGTGGAAAAATATCAAGTGTATCAAATGTCCACCATTCTCCTGGTCCTCATTAAATGCTGAGGATTTACAATGGTCTTTCGTTTAGTTTAGTTTAGAGATACAGCGTGGAAACAGGCCCTTTGGCCCATCAAGTCCTCGCCGACCAACGATCCCCGCTCACTAGCACTATCCTACACACACTGGGGACAATTTACAATTTTACCCAAGCCAATTGACCTACAAACCTGTACGCCTTTGGAGCGTGGGAGGAAACCGGAGCTCCTGGCGAAAACCCACGCAGGTCACGGGGAGAACGTTCAAACTCCGTACAGCCAACACCCGTTGTCAGGATCGAACCCGGGACTCTGGCGCTGTGAGGCAGCAACTCTACCGCTGCGTCGCCGTGCCGCCATTACTGTTCCATTTTGTGCCATAGTGAAACACCAACTTCTATCTTGTACACTTTAAACGCTGGTGGCTGGGGACACTAAAACGATAACAAATGGCCCGTTTGCCACTCTGACCGGCGTGCTCACAGGGCCTGGCCATTCAGGAACATCCACCGGCTCATGAGCCAGCGTGAAGCCGAGGAAAAGCATTTTTCCAATGCTATCTGGTATGCTGTCTGGTGTGGGGCAACCTTTAATTAAACCCTGCACACATTAAAACGCTGAGCTGAAAGCTTTGCCGAATCAAATACTGCCTGCAGAGCAAATACGCACCATGGGAGATTAAAGAGAAAAACTCCTGTGTTTTCCACAGGAAAAATCAATCAAAAGAGACTTAATAAACTGTCTGCTACAGTTGGTGTGATGTTGATGTTAGATGATTTACCTGACCATGGAATGAACTGAAGGGTGATTTTCGCATTGTGCAGCGAGGAAGATGGCTGCAGACAAAGGTTAAACCTCAACCTTTCACCTCCAGCAGAGGTCCCTTGAAATGGTCAACAGTGATTCCGTCTGTAAGGTCCAATTACTCCCCAGGTTATTAAACCAGGCGCCTACACGGCTGTGGATCGCCAGTGCAATTTATAGTTTCACTCTATGATGGGCGGCACAGTGGCGCAGCGGTAGGGTTGCTGCCTTACAGTGCCAGAGACCTGGGTCCCATCCTGAATACGGGTGCTGCCTGAATAGAGTTTGAACGTGCTCCCCGTGACCTGCGTGGGTTTTCTCCGGGTGCTCCGGTTTAGATTTTTAGATTTTTTTTAGATTTAGAGATACAGCGCGGAAACAGGCCCTTCGGCCCACTGAAGGTAGTTGAGGCCAGTTCATTGGCTATATTTAAGAGGGAGTTAGATGTGGCCCTTTTTGCTAAAGGGATCAGGGGGTATGGAGAGAAGGCAGGTACAGGCTACTGAGCTGGATGATCAGCCATGATCATATTGAATGGCAGTGCAGGCTCAAAGGGCCGAATGGCCTACTCCTGCACCTATTTTCTATGTTTCTATGTTTCTATGAGTCCGCGCCGCCCAGCGATCCCCGCACATTAACACTATCCTACACACACTAGGGACAATTTTTACATTTGCCCAGCCAATTAACCTACATACCTGTGCGTCTTTGGAGTGTGGGAGGAAACCGAAGATCTCGGAGAAAACCCACGCAGGTCACGGGGAGAACGTACAAACTCCGTACAGATGGCGCCCGTGGTCAGGATCGAACCTGAGTCTCCGGCGCTGCATTCGCTGTAAGCAAGCAACACTACCGCTGCGCCACCGTGCCGTCCAAGGGTTTCCACCCACACTCCAAAGACGTACAGGTTTGTGGTTAATCGGCTTCTTCTGTAAATTGTAAATTGCCCCCAGTGTGTGGGTGACCGCCGGTCAGCAAGGTTGCGGTTGGCCTTTTTTCACGCTGTTTCTCTAAAGTCTAAAGCAACATCCTCTCTCTTGTGACTCAGATGCCCACAAAAGCCAAGAATAGAGATGTATTTAGTTACTTCTGTAGGAATAGACAATATACAATAGACAATAGGTGCAGGAGTAGGCCATTCGAGCCAGCACCGCCATTCAATGTGATCATGGCTGATCATCCACAATCAGTACCCCGTTCCTGCCCTCTCCCCATACCCCCTGACTCCGCTATCATTAAGAGCTCTATCTAACTCTCTCTTGAAAGCATCCAGAGAATTGGCCTCCACTGCCTTCTGAGGCAGAGAATTCCACAGATTTACAACTCTCTGAGTGAAAAAAAAATTCCTCATCTCCATTCTAAATGGCCTACCCCTTATTCTTAAACTGTGGCCCTTGGTTCTAGATTTTAATTGGTGCTTTAATAATGTTTAATCATTTAACAACACATTATAGTTGGGTTTAACTCAAAGCAGATTGGTGATAATTGGGTAAAAATAATTCAACACTGTTGTGTTCTAAGATATATGATCACAGTAACACTGTAAAGCTTATTCTGAAACAGGCGACCACATTATCAATGTAAAGCTTATTACAACCATACATAGTTAGTGGTGCAGCGTGGAAACAGCCCTTTGGCCCAACTTGCCCACACCGACCAACATGGCCCAGCTACACTCGTCCCACCTGCCTGCATTTGGCCCATATCCCTCCAAACCTGTCCTTTCCATGTACCTGTCTAACTGTTTCTGAAACTTTGGGATAGTCCCTGCCTCAACTACCTCCTCTGGCAACTCGTTCCATACACCCACCACCCTGAGTGTGAAAAAGTTACCCCCCCAGATTCCTATTAAATCTTTTTCCCTTCACCTTAAACCTATGTCCTCTGGTCCTCGATTCCCCTACTCTGGGCAAGAGATTCTGTGCATCTACCCGATCTGTTCCTCCCATGATTTTAATGTATCCATGTTTTCATTAAATTGACTGCTTATTCAATCTCATGCATTTTTTATCTTCATTTTAATTATTCTTTTTTGAGCTTTATTTCAACTTTGACCCTATTTTGATTGATTAAATGTTCTGAAATTTTTAAGTGCTATTTTGTCCATCATGGTCAGAAGACATAGCTGGCTGGAGTTGTTATATATTGAATGAAAAAATTAATATCACTTGATGCTTTATGCTAATAGTCTCATTCCTTAAAAGGATTCAGATTGAACCACTGTGATTTAAGTCACTGAACAATTGAGCTATTGCAAGTTCTATGTCACGCCTTTCTTATTTGTAATTTTAATTGTAATTAATTTATTAGCCAAGAATGTAAAAACATACAAGGAATTTGATTTACCATACAGTCATACCAAAAAAGCAACAAGGCACACAACTACATAAAAATTAACATAAACATCCACCGTAGCGCACTGTGATGGAAGGCAATAATGTATTATCTTCCCTCCTTTTCTCCCGTGGTCGGGGCAGTCGAACCATCGCAGATCGAAGCTCCCGCGTCGAGGCGATCGAAGCTCCCGCGATCGGGGCGGTCGAAGCTCCTGCGGTTGGAGCTCCCGGAGTCGGTCCCTAACCAAGGGACCGCCAGCTCCACGATGTTAACTCTGCAGGCTCCCGCCGTTGGAGCTCCCAGAGTCGGTCCCTAACCAAGGGACTGCCAGCTCCACGATGTTAAGTCCGCAGGCTCCCGTGGTTGGAGCTCCCGGAGTCGATCCCTAACCAAGGGACCGCCAGCTCCACGATGTTAAGTCCGCAGTGTGGACGGAGATACAATACGGAAAAAGTCGCATCTCTGTCGAGGAAAGAGATTAAAAAAGTTCACCCCCCCACATAATACAAAACTAAAGATACGCTAAAGCATACATTTAACAACAGACGAAAAACAACAACAGAAGAAAAGGACGACACAGGCGGTTGGCGAGGCTGCCATTGTACGGCGCCACCCGGTAATCATAAATCACTGGCAAGTGGTGGCCAAATGCCTTGGCTGCCTTGGTATTCGGTGCACAAGGTAGAAAGGTCCAGTGTGATTCTTTGGCTGTGCCGATTTAGCTGATTTCAGTCAAAGAGGCTCCAAGAGGAACTGGAGGCCCGGCTCACCACCCACGCAGGCCCGGCTCACCCTCCAAACAACCGCGCCGCAGACCGGAACCTGCCCGGTAGGCCTGACTCGCCCCCACAGGCCTCCCAGAAGGCAAAGCCTGCCTGGGCCGAATAGAGTCTCGGCAGCAGTGGAGAGGCTCGGCAGCGGTGGGGCCTAGACGGCGGTGGTGAGCCATAGCGCGGTGGGGCCTCGGCACGGTAGGGCCTCGGTGGTGGTGAAGCCTCGCGACTTGGGCAAATGGGACTAGATATGGTAGACACTCAGAACTTTTTTCCCCAGAGTGGAATTGTCCAACGTTGGAGGGTATAGCTATAAGGAGACTGGGGGAAAGTTTAATGGATATGTGCGGGGAATGTTATTTACACACAGAGTGGTGGGGGCCTGGAACACATTGGTGGTGGTGGCAGATATGATAGTGGCGTTTAAGAGTCTTGTGGATAGGCACCACAGAAGTGAAGGGAATAGATGGATATGGGTCGTACAGGCAGATGAGATCAGTTTAAATTGGCTACATGTTCAGCACAGACATTGTGGACTGAAGGGCAGGTTTCTGTGCTGTTCTGTTCTATGTTCTATGTTGTTAGATGGGGCATCCTGGTTGGCATGGGTGAGTTGGGCCGAAGGGCCTGCTTCCCTGCTGTATGACTCTCCGATTCCAAATAACTTTGGTGCGAAAGAAACAACAAGAAACACCCACGGCACTTCCTTCTGGCCGAGAACTAGTAAAAGTATTCCCTGTGGGGAAAATGAGCGTGAGTCAATTTTGTTCCTGATGTATCCCCTGCTTATAATAAACCTGCGAGTGATTTGTCAAAACCAAAGGCGCACAACATTAATTCAATTGAAACATGAATAATAAGAACCTTAATGAGTAAATCAGAGCAAAAACAATGATTACAAGAGGTCAGAGTCGAATTTAATCAGTTTTTGAAAATGAAATAATTTATTGTAGCATCACTCATGTCCCAGTGTAGTTGACTGCCATGCAATGGGCCATGCAATGGGCCATGCTGCTAAGCTATTGTGCTTTTGTCAGTGCCACAGGATAAATAGGCATTTCTACATTTCTCATGGAATATTTCCATCTTCGCTATCTCGCTAAGCATCTCCCCTTTGGACTCTCATCTCTCCATCTGTGGCATGGTGGCGCAGCGGTAGAGTTGCTGCCTTACAGCGATTGCAGCGCCGGAGACTCAGGTTCGATCCTGACTACGGGCGCCGTCTGCACGGAGTTTGTACGTTCTCCCAGTGACCTGCTTCGGTTTTCTCCGAGATCTTCGGTTTCCTCCCACACTCCAAAGACGTACAGGTATGTAGGTTAATTGACTGGGTAAATGTAAAAATTGTCCCTAGTGTGTGTGGGATAGTATTAATGTGCGGGGATCGCTGGGCGGCGCGGACCCGGTGGGCCGAAGGGCCTATTTCCGCGCTGTATCTCTAAATCTAAAAAAAATCGAAATCTTCACACTCTCCCCCCGATCTTCAGCTTTCGCTCCTTTTCATCGCTTTTAAGGACCTGGGACTGAATCTCTGCAATTTACGCGATATTTGTGTACAGAATCATGAGGGGAATTGATACGGGGAATGCACAGGGTTTTTATTGCCCAGAGTGAGGGAATCGAGAAGGAATCCAGATAGGGCTGGCGTGGATTGGAAAAAAGATACAAAGTGCTGGAGTAACTCAGCGGGTCAGGCAGCATTCATGGAGAAAATGGATAGGTGACGTTTTGTGTCGGGACCCTTCTTCAGACTTAAATGATTTGGGGAATCTTGGTCGACATGGACAGGTTGGTCTGAAGTGCCTGTTTTATTGCTGTGTGATTCTATGAATGCTGGAACGATTGAATATTCTGTGCAGGCTAGATTTGAAGAATCACCAACAGATGTGCAATTGCAGCCCAGTAAATGTCAGTCTTTAGTGGGAAGAAGAAAAATGAGGAAAGAAAACTATTATACAAAATGGAAGATAGTGTTGAGGTAGGGCAAGATAAAAGTCTTCCATTGTACTTAGAGAAATGTCTGTTTAGCATTAGAGATACAGTGCGGAAACAGGCCCTTCAGCCCACCGAGTCCACACCGACCAGCGATCCCCACACACTAACACTATCCTACACACACTAGGGCCAATTTACAATTGCACCAAGACAATGAACCTACAAACCTGTACGTCTTTGGAGTGCGGGAGGAAACCGAAGATCTCGGAGAAAGTCCACGCATGTCACGGGGAGAACGTGCAAACTCCGTAGTCAGGATTGAACCCGGATCCCTGACGCTGTTAGGCAGCAACTCTACCGCTGCGCCACCGTGCCGCCATGAACAAAACCCTACGGGTTACCAAGTAACTATAGGCTTGCAGTAAACCACAGTAGGACATGAATGTGGCCACGTTAAGTTGCTTCATTTGAAAACCTGGCCACATTCGAGTATGAAGTCTTATAGACAATAGACAATAGACAATAGACAATAGACAATAGGTGCAGGAGTAGGCCATTCAGCCCTTCGAGCCAGCACCGGCATTCAATGCGATCATGGCTGATCGCTCTCAATCAGTACCCCGTTCCTGCCTTCTCCCCATACCCCCTCACTCCGCTATCCTTAAGAGCTCTATCCAGCTCTCTCTTGAAAGCATCCAACGAACTGGCCTCCACTGCGTTCTGAGGCAGAGAATTCCACACCTTCACCACTCTCTGACTGAAAAAGTTCTTCCTCATCTCCGTTCTAAATGGCCTACCCCTTATTCTTAAACTGTGGCCCCTTGTTCTGGACTCCCCCAACATTGGGAACATGTTTCCTGCCTCTAATGTGTCCAATCCCCTAATTATCTTATATGTTTCAATAAGATCCCCCCTCATCCTTCTAAATTCCAGTGTATACAAGCCTAATCGCTCCAGCCTTTCAACATATGACAGTCCCGCCATTCCGGGAATTAACCTAGTGAACCTACGCTGCACGCCCTCAATAGCAAGAATATCCTTCCTCAAATTTGGAGACCAAAACTGCACACAGTACTCCAGGTGCGGTCTCACCAGGGCCCGGTACAACTGTAGAAGGACCTCTTTGCTCCTATACTCAACTCCTCTTGTTACGAAGGCCAACATTCCATTGGCTTTCTTCACTGCCTGCTGTACCTGCATGCTTCCTTTCAGTGACTGATGCACTAGGACACCCAGATCTCGTTGAACATCCCCTCTTCCTAACTTGACACCATTCAGATAATAATCTGCCTTTCTATTCATACTTCCAAAGTGAATAACCTCACACTTATCTGCATTAAACTGCATCTGCCATGTATCCGCCCACTCACACAACCTGTCCAAGTCACCCTGCAGCCTTATTGCATCTTCCTCACAATTCACACTACCCCCCAGCTTAGTATCATCTGCTTATAATCATTATTATTTCTCCGATTCCCTCATTGGAAGCTCTTATCATTTATGTTTCACTTGGAGTAATGCCGTGCCTGTTTGGTTTTGACAACTTACAACTTCATGTACCTCATTGGACCAATGACATTTCTAATTGAAACAAAATCAGGGGAAAGAAAATCACTTTGAAACCAACTTGATTGAGGTAATGAGTCTGAAAATAAAATCTATCGGATACTCTTATCGTCATTTGCAGCATAGGTGCTTCAGCGGGTTAAATGATTCATCAATACAGATTTAATTCATATGGGGAATAATAGATGTTAGAGAGTCGATTGCAATAGTTTAATCTAATTGACGGATTCAGATAATGTCATAAGCATTACAAACTGTGGCAGAATGATCTGTATTATTTATGCTTTAGCAGATGGCTCAGTGGGAAAAAGCCGCAGCTTACCACGACATGCAGAACACAGAGTCTTTGGTATGAACCCTAGTATGTGATCAGTTACTATCAGTCAGAAGAGGATAGAGTCACAGAGTCATACATTGTGGAAACAGGCCCGTCGGCCAAACTGAGTCCGCACCGACCAGCGATCCCCGCACATTAACGCTACCCGACACACACTGGGGACAGTTTACACACACACACCAGACCAATTAACCTACAAACCTGTACGTCTTTGGAGTGCGGGAGGGAACCGAAGATCTCGGAGAAAACCCACGCGGTCACGGGGAGAACGTACAAACGCCGTACAGGCGCCGTACAGACAGCACGCCCGTAGTCGGGATTGAACCCGGGTCTCCGGTGCTGCAAGCGCTGTAAGGCAGCAACTCTACCGCTGCGCCACCGTGGCCACCTGAGCTGTACAGGACTTTATCGTGCACTAGACGTTATCATGCACTAAAGATATCTTGTATCTTTACACTGTGGACGGCTTGATTGTAATCATGCATAGTTTTTTCGCTGACTGGAAGGACTCAGCAGGTCAAGCAGCATCTCTGGAGGACATGGACAGGTGACGTTTAGGGTCAGGACTCTTTACACTTGAAACATCAGAAATACGGTGCGGAAACAGGCCCTTCGGCCCACCGAGTCCGCGCTGACGAGCGATCACTCCGTACACCAGCACTATCCTACATACCAGGTATAATTTACAATTTTACTGAAGCCAATTAATCTACAAACCTGCACGTCTTTGGAGTGTGGGAGGAAACCGGAGCACCCGGAGAAAGCCCACATGGTCACAGGGTGAACGTACAAACTCCGTGCAGACAGCAGCCGTCGGCAGGATCGAACCTGGGTCTATGGCACTGTAAGGCAACAGCTCGGCCTCTGCGCCACCGTGCCGCCCCAGGCCGTTCCTTGGAACAATACATTATGCATCCAAGCAGGAAGCAGGCAGTTTTAATCATGCTTAGAGGGCCGTCCTAACCTTCCATCTGCCTCATCGGAGACAGCCAAACTATCTCTAATCGGACATTATTGGACTTTATCATGCACTAAATGTTACACCATTTAACCTTGGCTTCACTCTACCTTCGTACATGTACCAAGGAACTAATCTAAACTAAACTAAACTAAACTAAACTAAACAATATGAAACATAAACAGAAAGTCTTGGAAATATTTGACAGTCAATCAACATCTATAGAAAAAGAAGGAGTTAATATTTCAGATCTACGACCCTTCCTCATAACTTAGGAGCGCAGTGGTAGAGTTTCTGCCTTACAGCGCCGGAGACCCGGGTTCGATCCCGACTACGAGTGCTGTCTGTAAGGCATTTGTACGTTCTCCCCGTGACCGTGTGGGTTTTCTTCGAGATCTTCGGTTTCCTCTCACGCTCCAAAGACGTACAGGTGTGTAGATTAATTGGCTTGGTGTGTGCGTAAATTGTCCCTGGTGTGTTCGTAGGATAGTGTTAATGTGCAGGGATCGCTGGTTAGCATGGACTCGGTGGGCCGAAAGGCCTGTTTCCGTGCTGTATTTCGAAACTAAACTAAACTAAACTAAACTAAACTGTCCACAAAATTCCCCACATATGATGTTGCTGAGTTTGGAGTCCTAGACTCAGAAAGGGCCTCATGTCTATAGATTCCGGTCGGTACACGTGCTTGCAAATGCACCTAATCAAATATCTGCTCCTAAGTCTCTAAACATCAGTTGAATACGACAACATAATCTTGTAAATTCACGGAGGAATGGCAGAGTGGCAGTGGAGTTTTGACATCGCCATGGTGACCGTGACTATTTAATTTCCAGCTCGAACATTCGTACAACTAAAAGCATTTCACACGATGAATGCCATTTGCTGGTTGTCTTAAACTGAGGACTGAAAAAGCCTTTTAGTGCGTGGATGTTAAAATCATGTCAGCGAATTTGGAGCAGTGTTAATTACGTAAAGGTCATAGTAATCAGGGTAAGAAAAAAAAGCAGACAGATATCGAGTAAGTGCTTATCTAAAAAATCACTAGTTTTTGGTAGAATAAAATCTTTGCAAGGCACAGGCATGAAAACCTTGAAAGGTTTGCATGCATCTGGCCGAGTTTTGTTTTGGTGAGACCTTACCATCTGAGAGTGATGGCCAAGAAAACAGTGGAACAGAGGCACAGATTAATTCAATAAAATTGGTTTGCATTAGGTTGGTCTTTGTAGGAAGGAACTGCAGATGTTGGTTTATACCGAAGATAGTCACAAAATGCTGGAGTAACTCAATGGGTCAGGCAGCATCTCCAGAGAAAAGGAATGGGTGACGTTTTGGGTTGGAAGAAGGGTTCCATCCTGAAACGTCACCTATTCCTTCTCTCCAGCGATGCTGCCTGACCCGCTGAGTTACTCCAGCGTTTTGTGTCTACCTTAGTTTGGTAATATAGTTGAAGACACAAGGAACCGCAGATGCTGTTTTTTTTTACAGAAAGAAATGCAAAAAGTGCTGGAGTGACTCAGCAGGTCAGGCAGCGTCTCTGGAGAATATGGATAGGTGACATTTTGGGTCGGGACCCTTCTTCAGACCGATTGTAGCAGGGAGAAGAATGTTGCTAAAGAGGACCAAGGTGGTTGAGGTCTCTGTCCATTGGGTGAAACACAAACAGTTACCCCAGAACTTTGCTTTCTATATCAAGGAGAAATATTTGTCAGATTATTATTCACCGATCAGCCAAAACATTATGACCTGATGAGCCAAAACATTATGACCACCTGGCCTAATATGCTGTTGGTCCTCCGTGTGCAGCCCCATACGCAGCAGGGTGCGATGCACTGTGTATTGTGACACATTCCTCGTGTGACCACCATTTAAAATGTTGGGGGAGTCCGGAACAAGGGGCCACAGTTTAAGAATAAGGGGTAGGCCATTTAGAACGGAGATGAGGAAGAACTTTTTCGGTCAGAGAGTGGTGAAGGTGTGGAATTCTCTGCCTCAGAATGCAGTGGAGGCCAGTTCGTTGGATGCTTTCAAGAGAGAGCTGGATAGAGCTCTTAAGGATAGCGGAGTGAGGGGGTATGGGGAGAAGGCAGGAACGGGGTACTGATTGAGAGTGATCAGCCATGATCGCATTGAATGGCGGTGCTGGCTCGAAGGGCTGAATGGCCTACTCCTGCACCTATTGTCTATTGTCTATTGTCTATTGTGCCACAGTAGACCTTCTGTCGGTTCGGACCAGACGGGATAGCCTTCGTTGCCCTCGCGCGTCGATGAGCCTTAGGCGCCCAACATCCAGGTCTCTGGTGCTGCAAGGCAGCAGCTCTACTGCTGTGCCACCATGCTGCCCTATTCCAGCATATGATCCATATCCCTCCATTCTAGTCTAGTTTAGTCTAGTTTAGTCTAGCTTAGTCTCGTTTAGTCTAGTTTACTTTAGTTTTGTATTGTCACATGTACAATACAATACAATACAATACAATACAATATATCTTTATTGTCATTGTACAGGGGTACAACGAGATTGGGAATGCGCCTCCCATACAATGCAATAATTTAATTAGCTAGTCAGTATTAATTTAAACAACCCAATGAAACAAATTGTAACAGTTTTAAAACAGAATAAAGTGCAAGTAGATCTGTGCCGGTTCGCTGTGCGATGTGACCATCCGGCTCAGCGGGACCGGTTCATAGCAGCTATGGCCCTGGGGATGAAGCTGTTCCTGAGTCTGGAGGTGCGGGCGTAGAAGGCCTTCTACTGAGGTACAGTGAAAAGCTTTTTGTTGCCTGCTGTCCAGTCCATGTAAAGACTATATATGGTTACAATCTGGTCATCCACAGTGTACAGATCCAGGATAAAGGGTATAATAAGGTTTAGTGCAAATAAAGTCCAATAAAGTCCAATTAAAGATAGACACAAAAAGATGGAGTAACTCAGCGGGACAGGCAGCATCGTGGTACAGCGGTAGTGCTACTGCCTTACTGTGCCAGAGACCCGGGTTAGATCCTGACTACGGATGCTTGTCTGTACGGAGTTTGTACGTTCTCTCCGTGACCTCCGAGGTCTTCGGTTTCCTCCCACACTCCAAAGACGTACAGGCTTGTAGGTTAATTGGCTTGGTGTAAAAGATGTAAACTATCCTTAGTGCGTGTAGGAGAGTGTTTTAGTGTGCGGGGATCGCTGGTCAGTGGGGGCTAGGCGGGCCGAAGGGCCTGTTTCCGCGCTACATCTCTAAAACTAAAAACTAAAGCCTTCGGAACTGGGAGGAGTAAGTTGCAATTGAGTTGTCCTGTTTCCAGAGATCTTTACCTTTGGAAAGCTTTGTGTAAAACTCATTTATGCTCCAGACAGTTTTTGACAATAGGGCCCTTTGATGATTTAAATAAATGTCAAGAGTGGCATATTTTTAGTGAGCGCAATGGCTATGGAGGTGGAGCCTGCCCAAGAGTGATTCAAACATTCATATCAGTCGATCTTTCCCTGCTCAAGATGTTATTGTGGTTGTGCATTACTTACCGTTTCGGTGCCCTGATTAGATATGTCCAATCTGCTTCATTTCGGTGGCAAACATTTCATGGATCATTCTGATTTTGATGCCCACGCAAAAATAATAAATGAGCAGCCAGGTATCTTCAGAAATATTTTGGTGTACACTTTTGTTTCATGATTCCAACCCAGCTGGCCTGTTAGATCTTTGACCCCTGCTGTCCCAGTTCTCACTCTTGTCGAGTGTTTTACTACCCCTTGGCTCAGAGAGTGTGTCAGTAACCTTCTAGCAGGTCACCACCTGTGTTGCTCCGTAGACTGTTGCCACAACAGCTGGAAGGCTGGCGACTTGCCCTCGCGACTTCTCCCCTTCATTATTTTGCAGAAACGCTGCCGTCTGATGCTTCTTTTGGCCGATGGATTGGAAAGGTCCTTCGACTAATGACTGAGTTCATAAGTTCATAAGTGATAGGAGCAGAATTCGGCCTTTCGGCCCATCAAGTCTACTCCTCCATTCAATTGTGGCTGATCAATCTTTCCCTCTTAACCCCATTCTCCTGCCTCCCCCCCATAACCCCTGACACCTGTACTAATCAATTAACAATGAATCCGTGACATGATGTGAAAAATAGTCGATGTTCATTATTGTAGCAATCAGACAATCGGGGTAGCACGGTGGCGCAGCGGTAGAGTTGCTGCCTTACAGTGCTTGCAGCGCCGGAGACCCGGGTTCGATCCCGACTACGGGCGCTGTCTGTATGGACTTTGTACGTTCTCCCCGTGACCGCGTGGGTTTTCTCCGAGATCTTCAGTTTCCACCCACCTACTCCAAAGACATACAGGTTTGTAGGTTAATTGGCTTGGTGTCAATGTAATACTCACCCTAAGGTGCGTAGGATAGTGTTAGTGTGTGGGGATCGCTGGTCGGTGAAGGGCCTGATTCCGTTCTGTATCTCTAAACTAAACTAAACTAAACAAATTTTAGGAAAGCAACCTAAATATTATGTTTAATGGAGGCTCCATCTTTAAATGGAACCCTTCAGGTAACAGGACCTCTTCTGTGTGTTTGTTGTAAAGATAATCACATTTTTCTGTTCTTTAAGAAGAAAGTTGGTTGTTTACATCAGTATAGTCCACCAACGAAGCCTTATTTTTGTTGTATTTTTAACTATGATTACATTACATAATGTTGCTCTGACTGTTTAGTCATCTCATAGTTTAGTTTAATCTAGTTTAGAAATACAGCACGGGAGCAGGCCCTTCGGCCCACCGAGTCAGCAATGACCAGCGATCCCCGCACGCTAACACTATCCTACACACACTAGGGCCAATTTACCTATACCATTTTGGCTATACCAAGCCAATTAACATACAAACCTGCACTTCTTTGGAGGGTGGGAGAAAAACGGAAATTCCTGAGAAAACCCACACAGATCACGGGGAGAACGTACAAACTCCGTGCAGACAAGCGCCCGTAGCAAGAATCGAACCCCTATCTCTGGTGCTGTGGGGCAACAACTCTACCACTGCGCCACCCTGGTGCCCTGAAATGTACTGGTATTGATCATAAACTGGAGGAGAATGTTGTTTTCAGGCGGTAAAATGTAGAAGACCTACAACTAATTATCCAAGACAAAACACGTACAGAGATTATGTAGATGATTGTTCAGCAGTCAGCCACTGTAGAACTTTCTCTTGGAGAACTCTTTAGAAAAATTATTGCCCACTCAGTTCTTTTGGGTGGGCGGTTGGAGCGGTTGGAGTAGCGGCCGGGCGGTAGGTTTAGTAACCGAGCGCGGGGCTTTGTTTGGAGAGTATGACTGCCAGGTGTGACGAGATGAGGCTCCTAAGGGACCGTATTAGGAACCTGGAGCGGCAGATTGATGACCTCCGTCTGATCAGGGAGAGTGAGGAGGTTATAGATAGGAGTTACAGGGAGGTGGTCACTCCTAGACCACGGGAGGTAGACAAGTGGGTCACTGTTAGGGGGGGCAAGGAACAGAGGCAGGGACTAGGGAGTACCCCGGTGGCTGTACCCCTTGGAAATAAGTACTCCTGTTTAAGTACTGTTGGGGGGGACAGCCTACCTGGGGACAACGACGGTGCCCGGGCCTCTGGCAAGGAGTCCGGCCCTGTTGCTCAGAAGGGTAGGGAAAGGAAGAGGAGAGCAGTAGTAATAGGGGACTCTATAGTGAGGGGGTCAGATAGGCGTTTCTGTGGACGCAGTCGGGAGACCCGGATGGTGGTTTGCCTCCCTGGTGCCGGTGTCCGGGATGTGTCTGAGCGTGTCCAGGATATCCTGAAAGGGGAGGGAGAGGAGCCAGAGGTCGTGGTACATATAGGTACCAACAATATAGGTAGGATAAGGGAAGAGGTCCTGAAAGGAGAATTCAGGGGGCTAGGAAGAGAGTTAAAAAAAAGGACTTCCAAAGTAATAATCTCAGGCTTACTGCCTGTGCCACGCGATAGTGAGAATAGGAATGGAGTGAGGTGGAGGATAAATACGTGGCTGAGGAACTGGTGCAGGGAGCAGGGTTTCAAGTTTCTGGATCATTGGGACCTCTTCTGGGGGAAGTATGACCTGTACAAAAAGGACGGGTTGCATCTGAACCCGAGGGGAACCAATATCCTGGCGGGGAGATTTGCTAAAATAACTGCGGAGACTTTAAACTAGTACGGTTGGGGGGAGGGACTCAAACACAGATAGCTAATAGGCAGTGTGTGAGGCAGGAGGCAGAAAAGGGAAACACTCAGACCCAATATGTAGGAGAGAAAGAAGTGAAAAGAAATAAACTGAGAATAAGAAATGATGGGTCCCTTAAATGTGTATATTTTAATGCTAGGAGCATTGTAAGAAAGGTGGATGAGCTTAGAGCCTGGATTGACATCTGGAAGTATGATGTTGTGGCGATCAGTGAAACATGGTTGCAGGAGGGTTGCGATTGGCAATTAAATATTCCAGGATTTCATTGTTTCAGATGTGATAGAATCGGAGGGGCAAGAGGTGGGGGTGTTGCATTGCTTGTCAGGGAGGATATCACAGCAGTGCTTTGGCAGGACAGACTAGAAGGCTCGATTAAGGAGGCTGTTTGGGTGGAACTCAGAAATGAGAAAGGTTTAGCAACACTTATAGGGGTGTATTATAGACCGCCAAATAGGGAACGAGAATTGGAAGAGCAAATATGTAAGGAGATAGCAGATATTAGTAGTAAGCACAGAGTGGTGATTGTGGGTGATTTCAATTTTCCGTATATAGACTGGGAATCACATTCTGTTAAAGGGCTGGATGGTTTGGAGTTTGTAAAATGTGTGCAGGATAGTTTTTTGCAGCAATACGTAGAGGTGCCTACCAGAGAAGGGGCAGTGTTGGACCTCCTGTTAGGAAATGAGATGGGTCAGGTGACGGAGGTATGTGTTGAGGAGCACTTTGGGTCTAGTGATCATAATGCCATTAGTTTCAATATCATTATGGAGAAGGTCAAATCTGGACCAAGGGTTGAGATTTTGGATTGGAGAAAGGCTAATTTTGAGGAGATGAGAAAGGATTTAAAAGGAGTGAAATGGAAATTGTTGTTTTATGAAAAGGATATAATAGAGAAATGGAGGATATTTAAAGGTGAAATTTTGAGAGTACAGAGTCTTTATGTCCCTGTTCGGTGGAAAGGAAAGAATGATAATTTGAAAGAGCCATGGTTTTCCAGGGAAATTGGACACTTGGTTCGGAAAAAGAGGGAGATATACAATAAATATAAGCGGCAGGGAGTAAATGAGGTTCTTGAGGAATATAAAGAATGTAAAAGGAATCTTAAAAAGGAAATTAGAAAAGCGAAAAAAAGATATGAGGCTGCTTTGGCAAGTAATGTAAAAGTAAACCCCAAGGGGTTCTACAGATATGTCAATAGCAAAAGGATAGTGAGGGATAAAATTGGTCCATTAGAGAGTCAGAGTGGACAGCTATGTGCTGAGCCGGAAGAAATGGGGGAGATATTAAACAATTTCTTTTCTTCGGTATTTACCGAGGAGAAGGATATTGAATTATGTGAGGTAAGCGAAACAAGTAGAGTAGTGATGGAAATTAGGAGGATTAAAGAAGAGGAGGTACGGACACTTTTGAAGAATATAAAAGTGGATAAGTCTCCAGGTCCTGATAGGATATTCCCTAGGACATTGAGGGAAGTTAGTGCAGAAATAGCAGGGGCTATGACGGAAATATTTCAAACGTCGTTAGAAACAGGGATGGTGCCGGAAGATTGGCGCATTGCGCATGTTGTGCCTTTGTTTAAAAAAGGTTCTAAAAGTAAACCTAGCAATTATAGACCTATTAGTTTGACGTCTGTGGTGGGAAAATTAATGGAAAAGATACTTAGGGACAATATATATAATTATTTGGATAATCAAGGCCTGATTAGAAACAGTCAACATGGATTTGTGCCTGGAAGGTCATGTTTGACTAATCTTCTTGAATTTTTTGAAGAGGTTACCAGGGAAATTGATAAGGGCAAGGCTGTGGATGTTGTCTATATGGACTTCAGTAAGGCATTTGACAAGGTTCCACATGGAAGGTTGATTAAGAAGGTTAAATCGTTGGGTATTAATAGTGAGGTTGCAAGATGGATTCAACAATGGCTGAATGGGAAATACCAGAGGGTAACGGTTGACAATTGTATGTCAGGTTGGAGGCCAGTGTCTAGTGGAGTGCCCCAAGGATCTGTGTTGGGTCCACTGTTGTTTGTCATTTACATTAATGATCTGGATGATGGTGTGGCAAATTGGATTAGTAAATATGCAGATGATACTAAGATAGGTGGAGTAGTTGATAGTGAGGTAGATTTTCAAAGTCTACAGAGAGACTTGGGCCTTTGGAAGGGTGGGCTGAAAGATGGCAGATGGAGTTTAATGCTGATAAGTGTGAGGTGCTGCATTTTGGTAGGACAAATCAAAATAGGACGTACAGGGTAAATGGTAGGGAATTGAGGAATGCAGTGGAACAGAGGGATCTGGGAATAACTGTGCATTGTTCCCTGAAGGTGGAATCTCATGTGGATAGGGTGGTGAAGAAGGCGTTTGGTATGCTTGCCTTTATAAATCAGAGCATCGAGTATAGAAGTTGGGATGTAATGTTGAAATTGTACAGGGCATTGGTGAGGCCAAATCTGGAGTATGGTGTGCAGTTCTGGTCGCCAAATTATAGGAAGGATGTCGACAAAATGGAGAGGGTACAGAGGAGATTTACTAGAATGTTGCCTGGGTTTCAGCACTTAGGCTACAGAGAGAGGTTGAACAGGTTGGGTCTTTATTCTTTGGAGCGTAGAAGGTTGAGGGGGGACTTGATAGAGGTTTTTAAAATTTTGAGAGGGACGGACAGAGTTGACGTGGGTAGGCTTTTCCCTTTGAGAGTGGGGAAGATTCCAACAAGGGGACATAGCTTCAGAATTGAGGGACAAAGGTTTAGGGGTAACATGAGGGGGAACTTCTTTACTCAGAGGGTTGTGGCTGTATGGAATGGGCTTCCGGTGGAAGTGGTGGAGGCTGGCTCGATTTTATTATTTAAGAGTAAATTGGATAGGTATATGGATAGGAGGGGATTGGAGGGTTATGGTCTGAGTGCAGGTAGATGAGACTAGGTCAGGGAGAATGGTCGGCGTGGACTGGTAGGGCCGGACAGGCCTGTTTCCATGCTGTAGTTGTTATATGTTATATGTTATATGTTATATGTTATATGTTATATGGTTGCCAACATTTCTGGGCCTTATCGACACATAGCAGATTTTGACTACATAAAGTGGATAGTCTTAGGAAAGGATCACTTTGGAATCTGGTAGTTTAAAGTACTGCAATAATATGTTTTCTTTAGTAGACAACTTTCAGATTATTTACTATCTTTTCCAGTGATAGTGGTAGAGGCCTAGTGGAGGTAGGGTTGCCAACTGTCCCATATTAGCCGGGACATTCTGTATTTTGGGCTAAATTAGTTTGTCCCGTACGGGACCGTCCTTGTCCCGTATTAGTAGAGTTGCCAACTCCCTCACTCCCAAATAAGGGACAAAGGGTGACGTCACCGCCCCGTGCCCCACATGACCTCACCCAGCAGAGCGGGCACGTGCTCCCGCTCCACCGATGGTGGCCTCCCGGTCTGGGCGGCCGCCATTGTTGGAGTGAGAGCACGTGGCCGCTGGCTGGGTGTGGTCATGTGGGGCACGGGGCAGTGACGTCACCCTTTGTCCCTTATTTGGGAGTGAGGAAGTTGGCAACCCTAAGTTGAGGACAATACTTCAGCGGTCAATATACTGAAATTTAACAAAATCAGTCTCTGCATTCACCACAAGTGGTGAAAAAAATACTTAACCCGATAAAATGTTTTGTGCAAAGTATAAATGAAAATTAAAGATACAGTGGCAACTATCATGCAAATATGTAGTGCAGTTAAAAAAAAGACACAAAGTGCTGGAGTAACAGAATGTACAGGTTGGCACGGTGGCACAGCATTAGAGTTGCTGCCTCGCAGCACCGGTGATCCGTGTTCGATCCTGTCTACGAGTGCTTGTCTGTACGTTCTCCCCGTGACCTGCGTGGGTTTTCTCCGAGTGCTTCGGTTTCCTCCCACACGCCAAAGACATACAAGTTTGCAGGTTAATTGGCTTGGTATAAATGTAAAAATTGGCCCTGGTGTGTGCAGGATAGTGTTAATGTGCGAGGATCGCTGGTCGGTACCGACTCGGTGGGCCGAAGGGCCTGTTTCCGCGCTGTATCTCTAAACTAAACGAAGCTTCAGGAATAGGCACAGGAGCAGGTGAGATCAGAAGCAAATAGCTGGTGTTGTAATCTCTTCCTGGACTTGATTCCATTTCCAGCTGATATCCATGTCCCTTTGCGTAAAGCAAGCTCGGTGAAGTTATCAGTTTGCTGCATTGTAACCAGACGAGAATGTCAAATTACTCCCAGGTGAGTTCACCTGGTATCCTGTAGCATTGCTCGTAGATAGCTCAGGACCTGGGCTTAGGACTGAACGATATCTCAT
Organism: Rhinoraja longicauda; assembly: GCF_053455715.1. Classification (NCBI taxonomy): domain Eukaryota; kingdom Metazoa; phylum Chordata; class Chondrichthyes; order Rajiformes; family Arhynchobatidae; genus Rhinoraja; species Rhinoraja longicauda. Next base: position 9,702,417 of record NC_135973.1, read on the forward strand.
GACGAGCCAGTAGTTAACCCATTGCTGAAATGGTCCTGAAATTGAAGGGGGATGGGATGGAAATAAACTTAGGAAAACCATCCTAAGTGTGTAGGATGGCTCAGCACTTCAACTCCCCCTCCCATTCCCAATCTGATCTTTCTGTCCTGGGCCTTCTCCATTGTCAGAGTGAGGCCCAGCGCAGATTGGAGGAACAGCACCTCATATTTTGCTTGGGTAGTTTACACCCCAGCGGTATGAACATTGACTTCTCTAACTTCAGATAGCCCTTGCTTTCTCTCTCCATCCCCTCCCCCTTCCCAGTTCTCCCACTAGTCTTACTGTCTCCGACCACATTCTATCTTTGTCCCGCCCACTCCCCTGACATCTGTCCGAAGAAGGGTCTCGACCCGAAACGTCACCCATTCCTTCTCTCCCGAGATGCTGCCTGACCCGCTGAGTTACTCCAGCATTTTGTGTCTACCATGGAAATAGACTAAACTCTGTAATTCTCAAAGAGTTCAGGATGTGGAAAACCCAAGTGATATTAACACCTGGGTATCGTTTCTAGAAGGTTCCCCCAGAATCTAACTCAGGGTGTGGGAATGAAAGTTCAATGGCAGACAGAGGTGGGTGGAATACATATTCTTTGGTGGAGGTAATGAGGGATAGTGATAGAGACAGTGAGAGGAGTCCATGGCAAGGGAAGCCAAAGACTTCCTTGAAGGTTCCTGCTGCTTCCAATCAAAATAAAGGGGCAGTGGTAGAGTTGCAGTTGTAGAGTTGCTGCCCACGGTGGTGCAGTGGTAGAGTTGCTGCCCTACAGTGCCTAAGACCCTGGTTCGATCCTATCTATTGCCTGCTATCGGCCCATCATGTCTACTCTGCCATTCAATCATGGCTGATCTATCTCTCCCTCCGAAACCCATTCTCCTGCCTTCTCCCCATAATCTCTGACACCCGTACTAGTCAAGAATCTATCAATCTCTGCCTTAAAAAATATCCACTGACTTAGCCTCCACAGCCTTCAGTGGCAAAAAAATCCACAGATTCACCACCCTCTGACTAAAGAAGTGTCTCCTCATCTCCTTCCTAAAAGAATGTCCTTTAATTCTGAGGCTATGACCTCTAGTCCTCGACTGTTCCACTAGTGGAAACATCCTCTCCACATCCACTCTATCCAAGCCTTTCTCTGACTATAGACAATAGACAATAGGTGCAGGCGTAGGCCATTCAATGTGATCATGGCTGATCAATGTGATCATGGCTGAACTGTTCGGTACGTTTCAATGAGGTCCCCCCTCATTCTTCTTAAACTCCAGCGAGTACAGGCCCAGTGCCGTCAAATGCTCATCATATGTTAAGTTACTCATTCCCAGGATCATTCTGGTAAACCTCCTCTGGACCCTCTCCAGAGCCAGCACATCCTTCCTCAGATATGGTGTCCAAAGCTGCTCACAGAGTTAACTAGCCCATTGGGTCCAGTGGTGACACTATGATCCCAATATAACCAGATTGGGATCAGAGGGCGGCACGGTGGCGCAGCAGCGGTAGAGTTGCTGCCTTACAGCGAATGCAGGGTTGAAGACCCGGGTTCGATCCTGACTATGGGTGCTGTCTGTACGGAGTTTGTACGTTCTTCCCGTGACCTGCGTGGGTTTTCTCCGAGATTTTCGGTTTCCTCCCACACTCCAAAGGCGTACAGGTATGTAGATAAATTGGCTTGGTAAATGTAAAAATTGTCCCTAGTGGGCATAGGATAGAGTTAATGTGCGGGGATCGCTGGTCGGTGCAGACCCAATGGGCCGAAAGGGCCTGTTTCCGCGCTGTATCTCTAAACTAAACTAAACTAAGACCTCGCGATCTAGATTCGTCACGTTCTCCCTATGTCTGCTCGTGTTTATCCTGGCTGCTCTGGGTTCTTTTGCCACATCCAAAGTTGTACTCAGAGGGTAATTGACGATTGTAAATTGTCCGCTGCGTGGGTAGATGGCAGAGAATTAGAGAAGAATTCATGGAAGTTAAGTGTATAAAATCATGAGGAGAATAGATAGGGTAGACTTTTACCCTGGGTAGAAGAATCAAGAGGATGTAGGTTTAAGGTAAGAGGGATAAGATTTAATAGGAACCTACGGGGCAACTTTTTCACTCAGAGGGTTGTGGGCATATGGAACAAGCGGTCACAGGAGGTAGTTGAGGTAGGTACTGTAACAGCATTTAAAAGACATTTGGACAGGTACACGAATAGGAAAGGTTTAGAGGGACATGGACCAAACATGGGAAAATGGGACTAGCACAGATTGGGCTACTTGGTCGGCAGAGACAAGTAGGGATGAAGGGCCTGTCTCTGTGCTCTATGATTCTACGACTCTCGGCTCTCAGAGATGGAATGGGATAGGATTGTTCTGATTGCCGAAGGGCCTCATTTCTCTCATAATTAAACATGAGTCTGAAGAAGGGCCTCAACCCGAAACATCACCCATTCCTCCCCTCCAGAGATGTTGCCTGTCCCGCTGAGTTACTCCAGCAGTTTGTGTCCATCTTTGATGTAAACCAGCATCTGCAGTTCCTTCCGACACATAAGGAAATATGAAACTGCTCAAAGGTTATTCAGGAGTGTTTTCCTTTTTTGTTCTGTCCGACCTTTGTTTCTCAATGTTTATGTACATCTTTTAACAATTTTTGATGAATTCGCTGTGGTTCATTCATTTCTTTTCTCATTTCATGTTTTGCTTAACCAAATTTAAATCCTGAGTTTGAGATTCATTCTCCTCTCTAAAATTAAATTGTCCTATTGTGAGCACTATTACAATATGTTCCCTTAATATCAGATTGTTAACCAATTCTGGCTCATTACTCATCACCAAATTTACTATAGGCTGTTCCGATGTTGATTGTATAACATTTTGTTCCAGTAAACTATCTTGAATACATTCCACAAATTTATTGCCATTAATGACGTGGGCTGATCAAACTTCTAATCTTCATGAAAACGTCACTTTTCCATTAGGACCGCATAGTTTCCCAGATCACAGATTTGCACTGCACGTAACCCCCCCTTCACAAACAGCAAAGTTTAGTTTGTGAGATACAGCACGGAAACAGGCCCTTCGGCCCACCGAATCTGCACCGACCAGCGATCCCCGCACACTTACACTACCCTACACACACTAGGGGAACATTTTACATTTTTATACCAAGCCAATTAACCTACAGACCTGTACGTCTTAGGAGAGTGGGAGGAAACCGATGGTCTTGGAGAAAATCTATGTGGGTCACGGGCAGAACGTACAAACTCCGTACAGACAAGCACCCGTAGTCAGGATGGAACCCAGGTCTCTGGCGCAGTAAGGCTGTAGCTCTATCCCACTATGTCACCCATAGTTTAGTTTCATTTAGTTCAGAGATACCGGAGGGAAACTGGCCCTTTGGCCCACTGACTCCATGGCCAGTTCAGAGGGGCCAATTAAACTACAAACTCACACGTCTTTGTGATGTGCAAGGAAATCGGAGCGCCCGTAGGAAACCCACACGGTCACAGGGAGAATGATACGGAATCTTGAAAGCACACACTACCCGACTCAGGAACAGCTTCTGAACGGTTCTTCCATGAGCTAGGGTACTGTCCGATTCACCTCTACCCCATTGTGGACATTGGGCTTTGTCTATGGAACTGATGCGCTACGATGCTGAGAACAGGGCGGCACGGTGGCGCAGTGGTAGAGTTGCTGCCTTACAGCGAATGCAGCGCCGGAGACTCAGGTTCGATCCTGACTACGGGTGCTGTGTCTGTACGGAGTTTGTACGTTCTCCCCGTGACCTGCGTGGGTTTTCTCCAAGATCTTCGGTTTCCTCCCACACTCCAAAGACGTACAGGTATGTAGGTTAATTGGCTGGGCAAATGTAAAAATTGTCCCTAGTGTGTGTAGGATAGTGTTAGTGTGCGGGGATCGCTGGGCGGCGTGGACCCGGTGGGCCGAAGGGCCTGTTTCTGCGCTGTATCTCTAAATCTAAATCTAAAACTATATTCTGCACTCTGTATTTTCCCCTTTGCTCTACCTATTGTACTTGAGTTTGGTATGATTCTATTAATGTATTGTTTTATCTGATTTAATTAGGTATGATGCAAAACAAAGGTTTTCACTGTCCTTCACTACATGTGACAATAATAAACCTAAACCTAAACCTAAATTACTAACTACCTCAAGATTTCTGCTTATTCTCAGAATTGAATGTCTCCTTCAACTGTTGCCCAAGGTTCCAGTTGCCAAGGCCCTGAGTCTGAACTCCTGTCCTGAATCTCTCCTTAATATCTCGTTTCCTTCTTTAAGATGTCCTTTCACACTGAATTCATTAACCTATATTCAGTCATCCATGCCAGTGTGTCCTTAAAGAGATCAAGGTGAGATTTTGTTTGATATCTTGCAAACCTCTGCTTATATTAACAATGGAATCCATTACTCCAGTAACCTTAAATATCAGGCATATGTTTTTGGGGAGAATGGACCAAGAAAGGCCTAAGACGATATTATTTCTTTTCTTTTAGTTTAGTGCGGAAACATGCCCTTCGGCCCACCGACCAGCATTCCCCGCACATTAACACTATCCTGCAAACCCTGGGGACAATTTTACATTGATACCAAGCCAATTAACCTACAAACCTGTGCGTCTTTGGAGTGTGGGAGGAAACCGGAGATCTCGGAGAAAACCCACGCAGGTCACTTGGAGAACGTACAAACTCCTCACAGACAAAGCAGCAGTAGTCAGGATCGAACTTGTTTCCTGCTCAACAATATTGGTGACACCAAACAATGGGGCAGAATTCCTTTACTCTTCCCAGCAGTCGTTGAGGTATTTTGGTGACAATCATTTCAAAAATAGTTGCAATAAAGGAAAATGGACACAGATCAAGGGGAGTGAATAATCCGAAAGGAGATGTTGGGTGCCTTTTGAAGCAAGAGAAGGAGAATAGGCTCTGGTTAAGTTACTTTTGTGATAGAATTTGCAACATGTCAGGAGTGACCTGGAGATAACAACAACAGAGGTTTTCAGGTCAGATACAACAGAGTAGGTCAAGAATGAAACTCTTTCCTTTCAGAGAACAATCTATATTGAATACAAAGCCAGAGATCGCTTCAGCCCAGACAAGCCTAGCTTTTCCACCAACATGCCATCGAGCCTTGATTGTTTGTTCTGTTCGGTAGTTTAATTTCATTTCAATTAGGAGCAAGCTTGTGCTCTGATCTTATCAGTTGTTTCACCTGGCTGGACAGCGTCCAAACGCAGATACTAAATGTAGAAAGCACTGAGTCATCATATCCTTCTTGCATGGCTATCAGTGAACTCAACTCAATGCGAATGTTTCGGTGCTGATATACGTATACGATTCCTTGCCCAAGCCCGAGTGATATATGAACAGAAAGTGCAATTAAACTTTAGCTTTGGAGCACATTCTGACTGGAGTTTGAATCACAAAACAGGCTCCGGTCCAGATAACTTTACTCTAGCCTCTCAGGTAGCGTTGATTCAGTGTTCAAGCAGTTCCATGTCATAGTGTACTTTCAATAATTTCTAGGCTTCAGCACACAAGGTGCTTGTCAGAATTAGACTCCTCTAGCAGTTGCTTGTTTTGACATGTACTATACATTCCAATTGAATTGTTTCATGCTATGTGGGATTTCTAAATTATTGCAGTAAATTGGTTTCTTGCTTCAATGACTGTACAATAGTTTCATGGTTCAGACTCAATCAGTCTTTAGAAGGGTCCCGACCTGAAACGCCACCTATCCATGTTCTCCAGGAATGCTGCCTGGCCCGTTGAATTACTCCAGTATTTTGTATCTTTCCTTGGTAAACCAGCATCTGCAATTCCTTGGGGACGATTTCAACTGTTTGTGCAATGGTTGTACCTTGGCTAACATACTATGTCTCTCCAAGTGAGGCATTCCTAATTATTTGGAGACACAGCGTGGAAACAGGCCCTTCGGCCCACCGAGTCCACACCGACCAGCAATCACCCAGTACATTAACACTATCCTACACACGAGGGACAATTTACAATTTTAACAAAGCCAATTAACCTACAAACCTGTACGTCTTTGGAGTGTGGGAGGAAACCGGAGCACCCGGAGAAAACCCACGAGGTCAGAGGGAGAACGTACAAACTCCGTATAGACAGCACCCGTAGTCAGGATCGAACCCGGGTCTCTGACGCTGTGAGGCGGCAACTCTACCGATTTGCCAGATTATTATTAATAAGTTTCAGGAAAGTTTTGGAAATAAAATGGAGTTCAGAAGGGATTATATCTGGAAGTGTTTGGATTGAGGAATAGTTTGAATGGGGAGGTTTAGATTGCAAAGAACATCATTGTGCATTGGCACATGGCAACCTATCCACTGGTTTAGTTGTTTCTTGGTATCATAATTTATTAGAACAAATTCCTTCTGCCTGTACACACAATGCTGGAGTAACTCAGCGGGTCAGGCAGCATCTCAGGAGAGAAGGAATGGGTGACGTTTCGGGTCGAGACGCTTCAAACTGATGTCAGGGGAGGGGGCGGGACAAAGGTAGAATGTAGTCGGAGACAGGAAGACGAGTGGGAGAACTGGGAAGGGGGAGGGGATAGAAAGGGAAAGCAAGGTCTATCTAAAGTTATTTTGGTATGGGTGGGGAGTGGCTGGGGCCACCTGGCTAATGAGGAAAGGGGAAGACCAGGTGAAACCCCTGCTGAGGATCCCTGGAGGCAGGGCCGTCTTAACGCATGAGCCTGATGGGCACTTGCCCGGGGGCCCACGAGCATAGGGGCCCCATGCTGATCTGTGTATGTTAAGTGACTTGCAATAAATAAATACTACTTTAAAAATGTAGGTTCAATAAGTGCTTTTTTCGGTCACTAAGTGCTTCTCACAGCGATCTGTAAGCGTTTTTCGCAACAATGTAGCACCCTAAGTCCGTCGCTAAGTGCTTTTCGGTAAGTGCTTTTCGTCGGCACGACAGGGGGGGGCTGGTAGGGAAAGGGGGGTGGGGGAGAGTAACAGTAGGGGCCCCAGTACACTGCTTTGCCTGGGGGCCCATAATGCTGTAAAAACGGCCCTGCCTGGAGGATGGGGGGAGCAGTCTGTAATTGCCAAAGCAGTTAATTGCTCTTCATTCAAGGAAACAATATTGTTGTTGAAGCAGAAAATACTGGAGCAACTCAACAAATCAGGCAGCATCTCTGGAGAATATGGATAGGTGACGTTTCGGGACAGGACCCTTCTTCAGACTGATGAGTCTGATCCATGTTTGATCAGTCTGAGGAAGGGCCCTGACCCGAGACGTCATCTATCCATGTTCTCCAGCGATGCCGCCTGACCTGTTGAGTTACTCCAGCACATTGCGTTTTTTTTTTGTTGTAAACCAGCATCTGCAATTGTTTGTCTCCCTGTATTTTTGTGGAGGTTAGTTAGTGGGGATGGAAAACAGATGGAATTTTTTTTCTTACAATTCACGGCAGCCAATTGACCTACAAACTGCATGTCTTTGGAATGTGGGAGGAAACCACCCGGAGAAAACCCACGCGGTCGCAGGGAGAACGTACAAACTGCGCACAGGACCTGGGTTCCAGAACAAGGGGTCACAGTTTAAGGATAAGGGGGAAGTCTTTTAGGACCGAGATGAGAACATTTTTTTCCACACAGAGAGTGGTGAATTTGTGGAATTCTCTGCCACAGAAGGTAGTTGAGGCCAGTTCATTGGCTATATTTAAGAGGGAGTTAGATGTGGCCCTTGTGGCCAAAGGGATCAGGGGGTATGGAGCGAAGGCAGGTACAGGATACTGAGTTGGATGATCAGCCATGATCATATTGAATGGCGGTGCAGGCTCGAAGGGCCGAATGGCCTACTCCTGCACCTATTTTCTATGTTTCTATGGGTGGCTGGCGCTGTAAGGCAGATGCACCACTGTGCCACCAAAGTTAGATGATGCTTGGCCAAACTAGGATTGCCCCTCAGTCCCTCAGACTTGGAGAGGGGAGGGGAGTAGAAAATAATCTTTTAAATGCTGGATCAGCTGAGACTGTGTCGTGCACACCCCTGCATCAGTGCAAATGTCCCCGACGTGTGCTGTTGATAAAATGGATGCATGAGAGGCTGTACATGCGGAAACTAAAGCTGGAGTATTACAGGCCAGGGTTTGTAAGGAAAGTCCAGACTATTCAGTGGAGTTAATTGACCGTAGAAATGTAGAGAAAGGTGGCGCATGAAGAAAAGATTTATATATTGGACTCAAAACAATGAGTACTTTTAACTGCACGTTGCTACTCCTCTATTTCCTTAAACCTCCTGCCAAGTTCCACGATCTTATGAAGTTTAGGTGGCGCAGCTGTAGAGTTGCTGCCTCACAGCGCCAGTGACCTGGGTTCGATCCTGACTACGGGTACTGTCTGTACAGAGGTCGTACGTTCTCCCCGTGACCTGCATGGGTTTTCCCCGGATTCTCTGGTTTCCTCCCACACACCAAAGACGTACAGGTTTGTCAGTTAATTGGCTTCGGTAAAACTGCACATTGTCCCAAGATGCGTGTGGTGTTAGTGTGCGGGGATCGCTGGACGACGCGGACTCGGTGGGCCGAAGGGCCTGTTTCCGCCCTGTGTCTCTATAAACTAAACTAAAACGAAACAAACTTGGGGATTAGTTCGATGGTTGAAAAGCATGCACTTACTATCCAGGCTCACCTGTAAAGAGTAACAATATTATTTACCTCAATGCTGCTTGGATTAGAGGGTGGAGACACAAGGAACTGCAGATGCTGGTTTATATTAAAAAAAGGCACAAAGTGCTGGAGTAACTCAGAGGTTCGGTCAGCATCTTGCTGACTGGTTAGCACTCAACAAAACGGCTTTCATCGTACACGTGACAATAAAGTCTAAGTCTAAGGTGACATTTTGGGTCGGGACCTTCCTTATCTATAAGAGGAGTTTGGACATATTGGAGTGTTTTCTCTGGAATGCCAGAAGTTGAGGGGAGGCCAGTTCATTGGCTATATTTAAGAGGGAGTTAGATGTGGCCCTTGTGGCTAAAGGGATCAGGGGGTATGGAGAGAAGGCAAGTACAGGTTACTGAACTGGATGATCAGCCATGATCATATTGAATGGTGGTGCAGGCTCGAAGGGCCGAATGGCCTACTCCTGCACCTATTTTCTATGTTTCTATGAGACCTGACAGAAACACATAAAATTATGAGAGGCATAGATAGGATAGATATTCAGAACCTTTTTTTTCCAGAGTGGATAGGACACAGATTTGAAGTGAAAGGGGCAATGTTTACAGGAGATGTGGGGGGCAGGTTTTTTTTACACAGAGGGGGGTGAGTGCCTGGAACATGCTGCCAGGGGCTTTTAGGTGGGCACACAGAACCAAAAGGAATGGAAGGGTATGGATGATGTGCAGGCAGAGGAGATTGGTTTATCTTGACATCATGATCGGCACAGACCTGGTGTGCCGGAGGGCCATGTAAAATACTTAAAGGATTGGACAGGCTGGATGCAGGAAAAAATGTTCTCCATGTTGGGGGAGTCCAGAACCAGGGGTCACAGTTTAAAAATATGGGGTAGGCCATGTAGGACTGAGACGAGGAAAAAAACTTTCTCACCCAGAGTGTCGTGAATCTGTGGAATTCTCTGCCACAGAAGGCGGTGGAGGCCGATTCACTGGATGTATTCAAGAGAGAGTTAGATTTAGCTCTCAAGGGCTAACGGAATCAAGGGATATGGGGAGAAAGCAGGAACTGATTTTAGATGATCAACCATGATCATATTGAATAGCGGTGCTGGCTCGAAGGGCCGAATGGCCTACTCCTGCACCCATTTTCTATGTTTCTATGTTTTCCTGGGCTGTAATTTTCTTGGGTTCTGTTATTGAGATTCTGCTTTCATACTGATCCACCAGTGTCTCACTTCTTACTGGCGATGAGCACATTTAATTGAACTCTTTCCCACGTGTTAGAAGTGACCTTCAAATGCCAGAACACGAGCTTTCATATCAGATGTAGCACAGAGTTGGGCGGGGGGAGGGGGGGTGGGGGGGGAGTTATATCAGGTACAAGTCCGCTCTGGAATGCGTTACTTTCACCTCACAACATATTTCAAATTCAAAACGTGAGAAACAATGGTGGAGCCGCTGCCTCACAGTGCCAACCACCCGGGCTCGCTCCTCACCTCGGATGCTGTCTCTGTGGAGTTTGCACGTTCTCCCTGAGAGTCCGTAGGTCTCCTCCGGTTGCTCTGGTTTCCTCCCGCATCTCAAAGACGTGCAGGCTTGTAGGTTAAATGTTTCCCGGTTTCTAAGATAGAACAAGCGTGCATGTATGATGGTGGTTGGCGCGGACTCGGTGGGCGAAGGGCCTGTTTCCACGCTGCAGGAGGTGGATGAGAAGGTGGGATAACATCGGACTAGTGTGCACAGGCGATCGATGGTCGGTGTGGACTCGGTCGGCCAAAGAGTCCCACGTAATATGGGAAGAGGTGCACAATTTTCAGCCACTTTTTCGCCTTGGAACTTTGTCGCTGGGGAAGTATTGTACGGGAGGCAAGGGAGGGGTGTGTTGGGAGGAGATTAACACACGTCTTTTGGATTGTTAGTATAAGAAAATAACTGCAGATGCTGGTACAATACGTCACATCTCATTGAAGTCAAACTCCATGGTGTTTTGCGGCCCCTGACTGCTTTTACCTGCCAAACCAACCATCGGCAAAAATGAAGCTTAGAAATCACAGAGAAAAACCTCAAAGCTGTGGCCATTTGCAGCTTTTGTAAGGTCCGCATTTGCCAATCAAGGGACGCACATTAACCTGTTCACTGCAAAGGATTTTGTTTTCACTAGGGGGCCATGACCTGAGTATACTCGGGGATGGCACTGAACAGGTTAATTGGGAGGGTAGAAGCCTTCTTGAGTGTTGTTAGCAGCCTGCACAGCCGTAACTAGCCTGCCTTTGCCAAGGGGTTTTGAGACATTCATTGTCTTCCAGGTAGGTTTTTTCTTATTGGTACTGGGGCGGCACAGTGGCGCGGTGGTAGAGCTGCTGCTTTACGGCGCCAGAGGCCCGGGTTCCACCCCAACCACGGGTGCTGTCCGTACGGAGTTTGCACCTTCTCCCCGTGACCCCCGTGGGTTTTCTCCAGGTGCTCTGGTTTCCTCCTGCGCTCCAAAGACGTACAGGTTTGTTGGTTAATCGGCTTCTGTGCAATTACAAATTGTCCCTCGTGTGTAGGATAGTGCTAGTGTCGACCGGGTGAGCGTTGGTCGGCATGGACTCGGTGGGCCGAAGGGCCTATTTTCCGTGCTGTATCTCTACAGTCTAAAGTCTACGGTAATGTAAACCTCAGGGATGGAAGTTCTTTGTGCAAGGCGGGGGTGGAAATACATCTTGTGTCGCACTGGGCAGCATTACCGCTGAAGAGCATGGTACAAAACAGGTGCGACCTACTTATTGTGGTGGAAACGTCCTTACTGTGAACGATTTGCCCTTTTAGTGCTTAACCTGGCATGAACTAACAATACTTGTCAAATTCTTAAGAGTTTCAACCTGACATCTGTGGTCAACAGTGCACAATCCAGCCAGCTCCCTGAGAGCCTTTGAGAGCTTATTCTCGCATTCAAGGAATAATTTGGTTTCTCTTTAAAACTTGAATTGCTCTTTCTTAGAAAAGCAAGTAGCAACTCGAGAGACTGTTGTGTGAACTCCGTGCGACTCGGTGAAGTTGGGCCGACATTTTCTGG